>NC_085880.1:37815905-37903405 GCF_034702125.1 Engraulis encrasicolus | reverse complement strand
CACACACACACACACACACACACACACACACACACACACACACACACACACACACACACACACACACACACACACACACACACACACACACAGACACAGACACACAGACACACACAGACTCTCTCTCTCTCACACACACACACACACACACACACACACACACACACAGACACAGACACAGACACAGACACAGACAGACACACGCACACACACTCACTATCTCCTATATACACCGACACGCTACGTACAGAATCTTTCTCTCTCAAACACACAGGGTTCATGTGAGAAAGTGCTCTCTCTCACTCTCTGACAAACAAATACACACACACACACACACACAGAGACACACACACACACACACACACGCTTTCAATGGACAATATGTTTGTTGGGGGGGGGGTGTTAAGCAACTCCATCAACATCTGATAGTTGAGGGGAGGATGTGGCGTCCAAGAAACCGACATGCTAATTTGGCACAGCTGATTGTGCGTGTGTGTGTGTGTGTCTGTGTGTCTGTGTTTGTGTGTTTGTGTGTGTGTGTTCGCACATCTGTGTGTGTGCGTGTGCGTCCGTGCACATTGTGTGCCTGCACATTGTGTGTGTGTGTCTGAGCCTGTGTGTGTGTGTGTGTGTGTGTGTGTGTGTGTGTGTATGTGTTCACACATCTGTGTGTGTGTGTGTACGCGCGTGTGTGTACGCGCGTGTGTGTGTGTGTGTGTGTGTGTGTGTGTGTGTGTGTGTGTGTGTGTGTGTGTGTGTGTATGTGTTCACACATCTGTGTGTGTGTGTGTACACGTATGTGTGTGTGTGTGTGCATGTTGTGTGTGTCTGTTTCTATTTCAAGCACCAGCGCTAATCCCTCACTGTTGTGGTATGTGGAAAATGCATCAGGACTCCAGCTGTTCAGCCACAGCAGTCCCCCGCTGCCTGCAATTTCAGGAGAATTTAGTTGTTGTTTTTTTGTCATGGGATAGATAGCCAGGGAAGAGAGGACAGAGGGGGACAACGGGGTCTTTTGTCGCTGGCCCAGGTAGAGAGAGGGGGCCCAAAATTGGGTTTCCATTACATTGTAGGTATTTGATCAGAGGGGGCCCTTTCAGATGACTTTGTCCTGGGCCCAGCAAAAGCTGTCAGCGGCCCTGTAGATAGCACATAAAGTCAGCAATGGTTGGTTACCCACCAAAGTCGGAAGGGGGGGCTGACAATTTCAGGAGATTTTTTTTTTTTTTTTTTTCATGGGATAGTAACGTTCACACACACCAAGGTCGAGAGGAGGGGGGGACGGTCGTCTTAGTTCCAGAGGGCCGCTGACAGGTGGAGTGACAGATGGGTTCGTCCTTTAAATGCCTCTGTGATTAAAGCTAAATATTGGTTTGAAGCGAGGGGCTTTTGAGGCCCGTCTTTCCTGGAAACACGGTCATCACTTTAGCTTGGAAGCCTCGCACATGGGGGGTGAATGAAAAGTTGTTACATCCAAAAAGGAAGAAGAACGACGACTTGATGGTCTGACCAGGGCCGCTGGCGGCTTTGGAGGGGTCCAAGACAAAGTCATCTGAAAGGGCCCCCCCCACCCAATACAGACAATGTAATGAGGACCCAATTCGGGACCCCCTCTCTCTCTCTCCCCGGGCCCGGGACAACTTATCCCTTTGTTCTCCTTGTTGGCTTCCCTGGGTCTGACCAAATACGCAGTTACAGGTTTTTCTTTTTAGATCTTCAGGTTCCTTTGCGATCACCACGGCTCCCCCACTGATTATAGGCCACTGGGGCCAAGTAGGACCAAACTTATTTTAGACCTTCTATTTTAGAACTACTCAAACCACTATGCTCCTCTCTCCTCTCCTTTGTGTGTGTGTGTATGTGTGTTTGTGTGTGTGTCTGTGCACGTGTGTCTATGTGCATGTGTCTGTGCGTGTGTCTGTGCACACGTGTCTGTGTTGGTTGCATGACTTTGTGCGTGTGTCTGTGTGTATGTGTGTGTGTGTGTGTGTGTGTGTGTGTGTGTGTGTGTGTGTGTGTGTGTGTGTGTGTGTGTGTGTGTGTGTGTGTGTGTGTGTGTGTGTGTGCTTGTGTGTGTTTGTGTGAGTGTGTGTTTGTGTGTGTGTGAGTGCATGCGTGTCTGTGTGAGTGTATGTACAGTATGTGTGTATGTGTGTCTCTCTCTCTCTCTGGCAGACATGTGTGGGACACGTTTGAGTGACGCGCACACCGGTTATTATGGTTCTCCTGGGCAAGTTAACATCTCACCAAGGCTTTGACAAGCAAATAAATCTATGAGTTTGGTGCAGTTGTAATATAAAGTCAAAGTTGTGTTTTTAGAGAATGTAATGCTTCTGTTTTGGTTTGTGTTGTTTGTGCATGCATATCCTGACAACTAAGCTTTATATTATAGTTTTTTTTGCATAATTACAGGGATTATGCATTGGAATTGCAAAGTTAATGTTATGCTACCATTTCTAAGCGATTTTTTTTGTGTGCATAATATGCTGTTTATGTCTGTATCAGTATAGTACCAACAAATCACGTTGCTATCAAAGCGAACTCTGCTTCACTTTTAGTTATATACAGTATGGCTAGTCTGGCCCCCATTTGAGATGGAGCTGCGTGTTTTCTTAGGTAGCCCCTTAATTCCACTGTAGTGTACCATCTGAGGCATGCTGTCATAGTCATTGTAAGGATAATATTACCATTGTAATAATACTCTACTACTATGACACATCACAGGGCCTTTAGTAATGCACTACGAGTCCCATTCTGATTGCATTCTGGTAACAAAACATTTATAACGCTGTGTTAACGCTGTGTAAGACACAGCATTATAAATGAGCTGTTACCAGAATGGCAAAGACCAAGTCGTAATGGATTACTAAAGGCCCCGTGCACTGTCATAGTAGTGTAGTACCACAGGAGGTACGGCGTGCTTTAAGGGGTTAACGGGTTAAACATCACCATCTCTCTGCGGCTCTCTCCAGGTCTCCTGAGCTCCGCGGTGGGGCCCTCTCTGAACGGCTCGTCCGGCCCGACTGCGGCCCTGAACGGGTCCAGTGCCGGCGTGGGCTCCCCCTCCCTCTGGACCGGCGCCCTCACCTCCTCCTCCTCCGCCACACAGTGTGAGTACTGGCCACGTGTTGCTAATGTACAGTGTGCACCACCATGTTAGCCAGGCCACGCCCTCCTAGTGACACAACACCTTCGGCATAGCGTCTAGTCAGGCCAAGAGCAATTTAAATATCGTTTCTGATCTCCCAAAAAATTGGGAGCTCCACCCACTTTGTTGGAAACCAGTCAATCAGTAGCAAACCAAGGGAGGCGGGTCAAACATGCCGTTTGAGAAACGTTAATTGTTATACTCTTGGTCAGACCAAGTCCCGAAGAGATTTGAGAGTCGATGATAATCAGGCTACCACAGTGTATAATGACACCCATGGTGCGTTCAGGCTGAGTGATAACAGCGCCGGTGCCCGTTCCCTCCCGCATCTCATCACAAACCGTCCGGCGTGTTCACACCGCAGATCTTAGCGTTCGTGAACTGGAAAGCCGGTTCGCAATGCGGTTTTTTTCCCCCGACAATGTGAATGTCAGAAGGTTCATGCGGGTAATACACAAGTCACGTGCGGGAAAATTCAGACACTAGTATGAACGTGGGTGATTCACAGGTATGCACTTTAGTGCGGAACGTACGTAACTGATGCGGGCACCAGCACCACTCTGGTCGACCTGAAAACAGTATCAGACCTCTTCAAGAAGCATGGCAGCCATAATTGGGTAACACTTTACTTGACGCCGGTGTCATAAGCATGTCATTACAGTGTCATAATACTGTCATGAAACTGTCATAGATAAGTCATAAACAATATGTCCATGTCATTAGCATTTCATGACGGTTGGCCTTAAAGGATAGTTCCGGCGTAAAATGAAAGTTTCACCATCGCTTTCCCATGCCACATAATGTATCTAATGATGAGCCATTCCGGGCAATGCCGCGCCGTTATGGAGTTAGCTTATTTTAAGCTTTTTGGTGAAAAACGCAGCCAACGCATCACGGCGGGGCCAATTATAAACCTATTCTTTTCTGATGTTTCCCCGCTATAAACAACTTCAAAAACGCTACACACTTCATCACAAAGGTCTCGTCAATCAAACCGAGGCACAGAGAATGTCATCGGACCACACAATCTTTCACTGGCCAGTGTTTTCAGAGGTGTCTCACTGTTGCAACTCTCTGACCCGGATGCAGGCTACTCAATCAGGTGGCTAGGTAGGCTAAACATGGTCCGCGGTTCGCACCGGCTACGACCGTAAAATGAAAAGCTGGAACCCCGACCGTTTTCACCGACTGCCACTGTCTAAACCAGCCATATTACGGGAATGGCTAATAGCATTAGAAGTGGACGAAACTGGCGTAAAAACCCGGAGGGATCGCTACTACCGTGTGTGCAGGCAGCAGATTTGAAGAGTTGCATGGAGAGTACAGGTAGGCAGACTACTCTTACAAAGTAATTGCAACACGGTATAATATAACATGGATTCAGCTTTGTAATAACACACCACTGGTGGTGTACTTACATCTGTAAGAGTACTTCTAGTACGACTTTATAAATTCCTCCAGCCCTCCTCCGTTGCGTAATGGTCCTTCTGGCCTCGCGCGCCCTGGCATCCGGGTCAGAGAGTTGCAACAGTGAGACACCTCTGAAAACACTGGCCAGTGAAAGATTGTGTGGTCCGATGACATTCTCTGTGCCTCGGTTTGATTGACGAGACCTTTGTGATGAAGTGTGTAGCGTTTTTGAAGTTGTTTATAGCGGGGAAACATCAGAAAAGAATAGGTTTATAATTGGCCCCGCCGTGATGCGTTGGCTGCGTTTTTCACCAAAAAGCTTAAAATAAGCTAACTCCATAACGGCGCGGCATTGCCCGGAATGGCTCATCATTAGATACATTATGTGGCATGGGAAAGCGATGGTGAAACTTTCATTTTACGCCGGAACTATCCTTTAAGTGACATTCGGTTATGGCAAAAATAACCTTGGGTTGCCTATGCCATAACCGAATGTCACTTAATGCCTACAGTCATCATATGTTCATGACATGGACATAATGTTTATGACACGTGCATATCTGTGCTATGACACTAGTATTATGTAATGCACTGTAATGACATGCTTATGACACGGACGTCAAGAAGCATGGCAGCCATAATTGTTGTGTTTTAAGGGAGACTACCACCACCAGAACTCAAAGAAGAAAGACGAGATTTGAAGATGCGATCTAACACTGAGTGATCTGATTCTTAGTTGTCATTGGCTGATAACCGTTGAAAATCAGGCATAAATTGGGCACACCATTCCAAACGAAGATTCCAAGTGTGTTGACCTTAAACGCTTGCGTCTAAGTTGATAACGGGAATCTGCAGCAGTGTTAGATAAGCCAGTGGTTCTTAACCTTTTTTTCTTAACGCACCCCCTTACCTGTGCTGAAGAGAAGTCGCGCACCCCCAACCCAAACTTCTACATGTGTATGCATGCTAAAAATGATTTTAAGTGATTCATTGCAATAATTATTGCTTGGGACATTAATCAATACCTTAATGACTTTAAAAGGGGACCAAACATGTTTTAATTTTGTCTTAAATTGGGCTAAATATAATGTTCCAAACCAAAATTTTGGTTGCAACCTCAACATAATCAAAATCCTGCGCACCCCCTGAAATCTCAGGTGCACTCCCAGGGGGTGCCTGCGCCCCAGGTTAAGAGCCACTGAGATAAGCAATAAGCCACTTGAGTCCGTGGGTCCACTCGTGCTACAGCTCCCCTTACCCGTTATAAATCGAGCACAAACCCAGCGCCTCTCTTGGCTTATTGCTTAAAAGGACACTGTGCAGGAAATGGTGAAAAAAGGTACTGCATCTATGCTGCTCATTGAAACTGGGCTGCCTATTGCCAAATTTGATCTTTACATGAAAGTTTACTAAGTAATAAACCAATATTAACTAGTATGGTCCAATTACAGTCATTTTTGCAGCTAAAAATGGCTATTTTAGGAAATTCAAAATGGCGGACCATGGAGAAGATCTCCCTTTTCATATATGAAAAGTGCAATTTTTCCAGTCATAATGAATACTTAGAATTTGATGGTGGTGGTAAGTATTCATGAAAAAGGTAACATTAGTGAGTGGGCAGCATGAATTTGGGAAATGAACAACTAAGAATCTCACACAGTGTCCCTTTAAATATCCCTTTTGCTCAGTGTGCAAAAAATACAGGGCACGTTTTTTTATAACATTGTAGAGATTTGCAGACAGGTTTCTCAGCAGGCACCTCGAGAAATGCGTATTGTGGCTTAAAAGCAACATGAAGCAGTGATTTTAGCCTTGTTTCTGAAACTGAGCCAGCGATTCATGTGCTGATAACAAGGCGAACAGAACTTCTGAATCCACTTTTGTGGAGAGTGCTGGCACCTGCGGTTGTGGTGGTTAGCAGCAATTACTACACCACATCATCCTGAGCAAATGTGGAATTAATTCATTTCACGATAAAGGTCTGTTTATTTTATAGAGAAACACACCCGCAGTGTTTGACTCTCAACTGTTATAGCATGCAGCCAGAGGAAGACCCAACCCTGTGGTGATGTTTTAAACAGAGAAGGGGGAAAAGGTGTGTGGTCCGCTGAAACAAAGTCTTGGATGGTTTGTTTAACTGTGTTACAGCAGTTAGAGCCGTAAAGAGACGGGTGTTTAAGTAAAGTGAACCAAATGGCAGGCGTAATTACCCAATCATGTTCAAATACCCGAGTTAAATAATGTTCCATTGTTCCTCATTTTCCACTGAATTAGGGCAGTTTTAGTCATTTTTAAGAATCATCTCCTGGATTTTCCTTCATGGAATGTTATCCTTTTTGATGATATTCTCTGGTCAGTCAGTCAGTCAGTCGCTTCTGCTCACGATGGAGCTGGAACATAAATAACTCAGTGAAACGTGAGGTCTGAGAAGCTTGTTAGCACACTGATTGGTGTGTGTGCGTGCGTGCGTGCGCGCGCGCGCACGCATGTGTGTGTTTTTGAGTGTGTGTTTGTGTGTTTGTGTGTTTGTGTGTGTTTGAGTCTGCGTGGGCCATAATTGCCATCTATTTGGACCTCAGCTGAACACATGGTGTGAAAGCCTGTGGTCTAGTGTTTATATCACTTGATGATCTGCACTGTCATTCACACACACTCACTCTCTCTCACACACACACACACAAACTCTCCTCCTTCTCTATCTCTCTCTCTCACACACACACACTCACACACACACACACATACACATACACATACACATACACAGACACAGACACAGACACAGACACAGACACAGACACAGACACAGACACAGACACAGACACAGACACAGACACAGACACACAGACACACAGACACACACACACACACACACACACACACACACACACACACACACACACACACACACACACACACACACACACACAGCACACACACTTTCGCTGGTTCGCTGTTGCTTCATCAGGTTCACTCTCACTGTATTGTCCACGTTTGACTCATTTAATACGCATGGCAATGTGTTGGTGCAGGAAAAGTGTCCAAGTAGTACATGTGACCTGCAACAACTATATCCCCATTTCCACTGCATGTCTATATAAGCCCAGAAGAGGGCGCTGTTCTGTGGGGCCTCCAGACCAATTCTACAGCCAACACTTGGCTACTGCATTTGACCTTGCAGGCCAAAAAGTGGTACCATGACCAGTGCCTCTGATGGCTTTCGCAGAAGGATAGGAGCGGGAAAGGATCTGCACACTGCTTGCAAAAGACTTAATTTATTAGGAGCAACGTTTCGATCAGATCTATGATCCATCCTTTCCCGCTCCTACATGTGACAGTTGTTTGATTTGGCACCTGCTGATGCTTCTTTGCTGGATGTGCGCACTTTCCACTACACTCTTTCGCAGAAGGATAGGACAGGAGTTAAGATTATGTGGCCAGGAAAGTGAGTGCATTTGGCTAGATGCTGGCCTTCGCCATTCTGCCTGGTAGGCTACTGTATGTGTACTATATAACTTCCTATCCTTGCACACACGCGTATGTGTCGGGAAAATGCCCTGTCTTAATCTAGTCTTGCTCAGGGATGCAAAATGAATTTCAGTCAGTGTAAACTGACAATTAAGTATTATGGTTCCATCTCTCTCTCCATCCTCCTCCTCCTCCTTCTTCTTCTATTCTTCTTCTTCCATCTCTCTCTCCATCCTCCTCCTCCTCCTCCTCCTCCTTCTTCTTCTATTCTTCTTCTTCCATCTCTCTCTCCATCCCTCCCTCTCTCAGGCCTCTCGTCCGCCTTGATGCTGCATCCGGCCTCCCAGGCCTCCCTCAGTAGCCTGCTGCTGTCCAGCGTCCAGGCCTACACCCAGAGCACCCCCTCCCCTCCCCCCGGCCTCGCCCCCATCCACAAGCCCAACGCCGGACCCAACGCCGCAGACTGCCACCTCAACGGCCACGTCAAGGTATGCTTGTTGTTGTTGGTTTTAACCCCTTATTGCAGCACTATGGCTCTCTGTAATATCATGGCAATGTTGTTATGATGTAGTTAAGCCTTTACAGCAAGTGAATAGAGTTGCCGGCGACCCCTGCTGCAGTAAGAGGCTACCCAGCACAATCATACTTCTTTTTTACCATATATTTTTTGGGGACCTTTTTTGCCTTTCTTTACGACAGTGCAGCGAAGAGTGGTACAGGAAATGAGCTGGGGGAGAGAGAGAGAGATGGGGAAGGATTGGCAAAGGACCTGGGGCCGGAATTTACATTTAAAGAATGGTTTATTTTATTTTGATAATAATTAAACCATATAGTTGTGGCATTAGTTGTGAGTGCACCACCTGGCTACTAAAAAAACGTCAAAGACCCACACACAGGTGTACTGTGTGGACAAAACATACGCGTATCCTCTTGACTTAAATTGGCTTACTTGCTCCATTTTGGTAGCCTGACAAGCCAGTAAAAACTTGAGAAAGGCCATACGGGCCGAAATGTTAAATTGCAGCTCGATGGACAAGACTGTGCGGTATCTTCTTCTAAAAAGCCTGACCAGCCAGACCATTCATTTTGAATTACTTTGTCTTTCACGAATGGTCTGATTACGCTTCTCTGGGCAGGGTTTTCAGTCGACCACCAGACGGGCGGTGTTACATTACTTTACATTGCACTTAGCTGACGCTTTCATTTATTCAAAGCGACTTACAACTATTATTTTTCAGGGTATTGGTTACAGTCCCTGGAGCAATGTGGGGTTAGGTGCCTTGCTCAAGGGCACTTCAGCCATGGATGGAGGTGTAGGGAGAGGTCAGGGGGGATTTGAACCGGCAACCCCTTGATTGAAAGACCAACTCTCTAACCACTAGGCCACGGCTGCCCTGTTACCAGCCAATAAGGCAAACGGACTTGTTGGGAGCATAATAACATACGTCATGAACGTCAACTGTCAGCGATTGGTCAGAGCTCATTTCAAACCAGCGGTGAGCTCACTCCTCTCACCCAAGCGCTACAGGGTATCGAGGATCCAGACTAAACGGGGGCACACACACACACACACACACACACACACACACACACACACACACACACACACACACACACACACACACACACACACACACACACACACAGGAACAAAAATGCCAACATACACACTTTGGCTGTGGTCTACCACTTCAGTGACTAATGTATTAGATGATTCATTTCACACAGTGGACACACCAGTGTGCAACACACACAGACACACACACACACACAGACACACACAGACACAAACACACACACACACACACGCGCGCACACACACACACTCCTACCCCAGCCTAGCCTACCACTTCCTCTATGATTTTTCTTTTATCGTTTGCCTGCTAGGCGCCAGTGCTAAAATTTCTGCTGGCCTTGCAACAGTAAGCCCAACATAAAGGAGGTAACGCTATACTCCCACTGGGCGCTTTTCAAAAGATGCCATTGAATATGGGCGCTACCATAAATACTGTATGGTGTTCTACGGTAGCGGTGTTTAAAGAGTTTTCCGTTTTCCTATTTTGTCCTTGTGATGTTGAAAGACGCTATTGTGTACCACATTGATCTTTTTGACATCAGCTGAAACATGAAAAGAAGTTGTGAAGAAGTATTGTGAAAGCGAAAAGTGAAAGTGAAAGCCCTACTGTGGGAAACAGTACTCCACAGCAAGTGCACACTGCACACAACAAAATTGCATATATGCCTCACCTCTACAAGGTGAGCCCGCAATGCCACCCGAAAAGGCAGCAGTGTGGCAGGACACTATACAATGCTCAGGTACAATGCTCAGGGTACCTCAGCCATGGAGCAGGATGGGGGAGAGCACTGGTTAATTACCCCCCACCCCCCCACCAACCTGGCGGGCCGGGAGTCGAACCGGCAACCTTTGGACAATACGTCTGACGCCCTAACCGCTCTGTCATGACTGGTGACGTGCGTGTGCATGTAACGTGTGTGTGTGTGTCTGTGTCTGTTTGTGTGCGTGTGTGTGTGTGTGTGTGTTTTTGTTTGAGTGTGTGTGTCTCTTTGTGTGCGTGTGTGTGTCTTTGTGTGTGTGTGTGTGTGTCTGTGTGTGTGTGTGTGTGTGTGTGTGTGTGTGTGTGTGTGTGTGTGTGTGTGTGTGTGTGTGTGTGTGTGTGTGTGTGTGTGTGTGTGTGTGTGTGTGTGTGTGTGTGTGTGTGTGTGTGTGTGTGTGTGTGTGTGTGTGTGTGTGTGTGTGTGTGTGTGTGTGTGTGTGTGTGTGTGTATTGATGGTCGTGTTTGTATGTGTGTCCCGTAGCATCCTGGGTCGGTGTACGGTCGAAGGCCGTCTGCCTCGCTGGCCGACGTGGTCCTGAGCCCCGCCCACTGTGACTCCTCCCCCCAGAACAACACACACAACCCTGCAGAGCCGCTCTCTAGCAAGTCCAGCTCCGATGAAGGTTGGCGCATGCGCACGCACGCGCGCGCGCACACACACACACACACACACACACACACACACACACACACACACACACACACACACACACACACACACACACACACACACACACACACACACACACACACACACACACACACACACACACACACACACACGGCTAGAACAATATATACACTAGAATACTGTTTTCATAGACTTATACACGCACACGCACGCACACACACACACACGGCTAGAATACCATCATCAGGATACTGTTTTTATAGACTTCTGTCTGGCACACAAAAGCCCTTATTGTGATTTAGAAAAGCCTTATCCCATCTACTGTGATTCAGCTGTGTACATGTTTACATGTCAGATATACAAGGCCAAGTGTGTCTCATCATAGTGTCTCGTCAGAGCCAAGTGTGTTCCATCATGTTTTTCAGTAGAAACATTAGGAACTCCTAAACTTCAAGTGTTTCTCGTAAAGGGACTTTCAATTCATTGGAAATCTAGAAAACTGCATACTTTGTGCATAGTACTGAGCTGAAGTTTGTACATGTTGTTTTGGGACAGCCTGTACTGTTGTACTTCACTGTGAACCATTTTACAAGATTTGTTTTGCTTTGTATTTACGGACCTGACACTTTGTTTGTCATTTGGTAGCCATTACGTTGATACCATTTCTCATCAGTATATTTTATGAAAATACCGACACATATTGGGTAACTGATAACCAGATGGATGCTTTTGAGAATGTTACTACATTATTTGCTACTGACTAATGGTGTGTGTGTGTGTGTGTATGTTTGTTTGTGTTTGTGTGTGTGTTTGTGTGTGTGTGTGAGTATGTGAGAGAGAGAGAGAGAGAGAGACAGTGAGAGAGAGAGAGAGAGAGAGAGAGAGAGCGAGAGAGACAGCGAGAGAGAGAGAGAGAGAGAGAGAGAGAGAGAGAGAGAGAGAGAGAGAGAGATCATTCTCTCACATAAAGCCCCTGACAGTTGGCGCCATCTTGGCATTCTCGAGAACGTCGTCGCTAACTAAGTTAGTAACTTACTTGATTGCAATGCAATTTCCCATTGGGAACCAAGTAAGTTCCTAACTGTTAAACAACGATGCTTGCGAGAAACTGGGCCCAGAGCTGGTGTGGGAATGTGTATGTATGTTTGAAAGCACTTGAGTCAACTGTATAATGGTGACATTGCGCGGTATCAATGCATTTTGATTCATTGATTTAATGCTTTTCCCATCTCCTGCTGTAGGATCAGACACGTTTGTTGAAGTGGGCATGCCCAGGAGCCCGTCCCACTCGGCCAATGGGAATGACCTGAAGCAGATGCTGGCTTCCTGTAAGACGTCGTCTGGGAAACGGCAGACAGTGGAACTTCTTCAGGGCACCAAGAACTCCCACCTGCAGTGCGTACAGTAGCGGAACACCTCAGAAAGAATGGAAATCTTTGTTCATTTGTATTTTTTTTTAAGCTATTTTTTTGTGACAGGACAGTTACAGAGGGACAGGAAATGAGCGGGGAGAGTGAGATGGGGAAGGTCCGGCAAATGATCTGGGTCGCCGGCCCTAACCCAGGCCGCGGCAGGGCCGGAAATATTTATTTTTATACTTTTAATATAAATGGGTCAGTGACCTTTTAGTAGTAGCACACGCCGGGGTGGTGCAACCACAGCTATGGATGAAATAATTTTTTAGTGACGTATCTAAAAAGCATTTTAATTGCAGTACATTAGTACTAATGAGTCTCTTCTCTGTCTTATTAGCACATATGAACTGTGTGTGTGTGCGCGTGTGTGTCTTCAGTTCTGACTGCCTGCTGTCGGACGGCGACTCCAGTTCCTCTGACAGCCCGGTGGCAGACAAGAGGGCCCCGGGCAGCGAGCGGGCAGCGGAGAGGGCGGCCCAGCAGAACTGCGAGCTGATACGCCTCACGTCACAGTCGGCCACCTATGCCAACATGCAGGTACATAAGCAGGGGCGGAGCTGTAGGGGGGGGCAAGCAGGGCATTTGCCCATGGGCCCAGCGCCCTCCCGTATTGGTGGTGGGCGCCCTGTTGTGACCTTTGCAGGCCATATAGGGGGCCCTGTCAATGTTTTGCCCCAGGGCCCTATGTGCAATTGTTCCGCCACTGTACATAAGGATAATAATAAGGTAACACTTTATTTTAATGGTTCACTATTACAGTGGAACTACCACATTAGGTACAGTGTAATAACCAGTGTAACAATATTTAATGCCATGTGATACCAGTGCAACACCATCTACCAATTTTGTACATACAAACCCCATCTCCGGTGAAGTTGGGACATTTGGTAAAAAGTGAATAAAATCAAAATGCTATCATTTTCAAAACATTCAATCTATTCATTAGATGGAGAATAGTGAAAAGACAACATATTAAGTGTTAAAACCGAGAAAAAATATTGTTTTGGGGGACATATGTACTCATTTCTAATTTGATAAATCCAACACGTTTCAAAAGAGTTGGGACGGGGATCAGTGAAATTTAGTAAACATCCAAATAAGATAAAACAACAAAGAAGAACATTTCAAAATGAATTGTACTGACGGACAATATACGTGTCGAGGTATAAGATCATCACAGAGAGGCTGAGTCACTCAGAATTAAAGATGCAAAGGGAATAATTACCATAGTTATTACATACATTTTTGAATTCCCTTTGATTTACCACGATTGAGTGTATATAAGACATATTTTTGTTATTAAAATCATTGTATAGGTTCATGACATCATGAAATATTAGCTGTAGTCTCACTCTAATTCCTGGAGTGCTAGAGCTATTGAAAATTGACCATATTAAGAATGCTTAATGCGTGCAAATGATACAGGGGTGTAACATTCTCCTAAGCACCTGAGCTCACTTGAAATAGACCCAGAAGACATGGGAAACTATCCTTTGCTTACAGAAGTCAGCAGAAGTTGTAGAAGTCCATTCTTTTTGACAATAATAGAGCATGGCACATCCTGTGCTACAGTGAAAATGGACCATCCAACTTGTGTTAGTGCTAGCTTCAAAAGTCAGCCTCCATGATGGCATGCGGGTGCAGTAGTGCATTGGTTAAGATGTTCTCACTCATCTGTAGAGTTAAATACAGTGCTGAATGGTATAAATGGGTTTTAAACAGCATGAAAAGCCACTCATGCATTATATTTTGAAGGGAGATCTTCGATTACTGCCACATAGTAAGGTCAAATTGCATTCTCTACTATGTTTTAACAGTTTGGCTCCATCATAAGGACCAGCAGGTGATAAAATGGTGGGTTTTTGGTCAAGACCTGTCACACTGTAAGCACTACAGAAAGGAAAACATTGCAAAACATGACAAGGAATACACCCACCATTTAAGCTGGTGAAATCATGTCAAAGATAGGAATTAACACTGTTTTTTATATAAAATCATCTCATCGGTTAATGTATTTAACTGTTAAGTGTTGTCTTTTGTTTTGTTTTTAGTCTTCCTCGACATTTGCTGAAATGTATTGTCCCCGTCCCAACTCTTTTGAGACGTGTTGGATTTATCAAATTAGAAATTAGTACATATGTCCCCGAAAACAATATTTTTTCTCGGTTTTAACACTTAATATGTTGTCTTTTCACTGTTCTCCATCTAATGAATAGATTGAATGTTTTGAAAATGATAGCATTTTGATTTTATTCACTGTTTACCAAACGTCCCAACTTCATCGGAGTTGGGGTTTGTACATATAGCATTAGGGTTAGGACATGGTATTACAGTGGTATTACATGGTAGTAAATATTGTTACACTGGTTATTACACTGTATCTAATGTGGTAGAGCCACTGTAAGAGTGAACCATTAAAATAAAGTGTTACCTAATAATACAAAAATAATACACAAGTTTTATATATCTGTTTTCATGGTACTTAAAGCCGCTTTACAGGTTCTGTACCCAAAGGACACTACACAGCACCCAGCCACTGTCACAGACAATTTGCACTCATACCAGAGACGTTCTGTTGTTAGAACTATGAAAATCTTTGCTCATACGTCTACCTTGTTGCAACACTGCACAGCTTTCTTGGATGGGCTATATGTCTTGTTACAACTATTTCAGTAAATGCTTGTGCGTCGTTTATGTTTTTACTTGAAGACGTGTTACAACTGCAGCTAATACCACTATTGTATAGATTAAATTGTTTTTTTTTTTGGATTAGCTAAAAAAGCATGTTCATTGTTTGTACATTCATTTCTAATTATTAATTCACTTATTGAATTAATTTTATGAAAGAGCGGCAATAGTTCTATTCAGTGACGTTTGCTCCTGAAAACATCAATGACCAGTGCATACGGCTATCTTACTTCTACTTTGTAATCCTGCCGACACATCTGAAGTACCTAATTTAGAAATTAAAATGCAAATAGCTAATAACTATTTGCAAATAACTTCTTCTTATACCATACATATAAACGAGCCTAATGTGACATAAGGTGTTCCTGCACCGATTCGTCCCTCTTGGGGATGCGAACCTGCCACCTCGTCAACTACAACGGTACGGAAATGGGAGTCACAGTACGATACCACTGGACTAAAAGACCAGTCTCTCAGCCCAGCGGCATTGACACTGTATGAGACTTTCGGGAGGGAGGTTTACTAACGTTCCACATTAACTCTCCTAGTTAGCCTCCGTTGCACTAAGTTTTTGCACGTTGCAATATGCAGGTACACATTTGCTTTTTTACCCTGGCTTGGTGCTGCAGTATTATTGATGGTGACGTGGAGGTAATTGCACTGTGCTGACTGCTTGGCACTGCTCTCCTTTCCAGTCCACACTGAGAAGTAGCCTACACAAACATCTCCTAAGGAATTACATGTCACGCTTTTGAAGCGCTCTCGAAAGCGGTAGCTAGCTGATTAACTGGCTCTCTCAGACAGGAAGGTAGGGAGAGAAATGAAAACAATAGAAAAAACATCAGGTCACTGCCAGATATTCAAAGTGAGGGAAAACTGAGAGAAAAATAGCATTTTGAAGGGATGAAAAGATGAAAACTTGTGGAAAACTGGCCCCGTTTTTCGAGACCAGCCATGATTTAATATACATGGGTAATATCTAAATTGGCTTACAATTGGCATCTCATTGTTTGGTTTTAAATGCTGCTCTCAGCACAAGCAGTAAGGTCATATTCTGCCTTCATGAATACAAATGCTGTTTTAGAGGGTAATGTACATTTATTTTCCCAAGACTTTCTTGTTTTTATTCATTCCCTCAGATGAAGTGTGATGTACTTGTATGTGGCACCAATTAAATGTTCTGATTTGAATTTATTTCGGGAAATATTCCTTCTCGACAGCACTCTGTTAGTTTAATTTAATTTTGTTGACTGACTTGGCTACTTTAGAGGTTCCCAAACTTTTTCAGCTGGGACCCACTTTTGGACCCAACCACCATTGAATTTCCAAACGTTCAATCTCGTAATATTGCTGCATTGTATGTTGTATGTGTGTGTATTGTATGTGAAATCAGTGGGAAAGTAAATACATTCATTGACTAAGAAATTAATATAGTTACTAACCAACCAATTTATGGAATTATTACATTATATAAAAACATATATTTTAGGTTTTATGTAAACAGCCCTTTCTCTCCTGCAGTACCTCCGCAATCCCCCGACCCCAGTTTGGGAACCAGTTGGCTACCTCATGCCCAGTCGATGTACCGTAGATAATGCATCTCTACAGTACACTCTGACATGTGAACCTGCTTCACTGTGGTCTCGGTACCCTGGCTATGTCTAATGCCTTTTCCCCTCATCTCTCCTCTCCTCAGGCTTTGGAATATGAGCAGAAGAAGCTGTTGGCAACCAAAGGTGAGTTCCCCAAACCTGTCTGGCATTGATCTAGCTAGCTATTCACTTCCTTCTTTTTGTGTGGCTTTTTTGGCCTTTATTTCTGACAAGACCGTGATGACGGACAAGAGATGAGTGTGGAGAGAGATGGGATAGGGTTGGGGAATGACCCAGGCCGGACTCGAACCCGGGTGCCCCTGGGCATGCAAGCCCATACGTGGGGGGCCTAGCGTGCTGACCCCCTATTCACTTCATTCTATGTGGCCACATTTTGTTTCAGATGTTTCCAGGGCTTTTTTGCCTTTATTCTGATAGTGTAGAGACAGTGTGGGTGCAGACATGAAGAGAGAGAGACAGAGAGAATGGGCAGGATTGGGAAATGACCCCGGCCAGACTCGAACATGGGTCCCTATGGGCAATGCATGTAGCCCATATGTGGTTAGGTGCATCTTACTGCACCACGACACACCATGTATTTTTTAGACCTAAGACACGGCCCCTGTTATCCCAGGTGAAAAACCCATATACTTTAAGTGTACTTTTTTTGACCGTACTTAGTACAAAGTGTACTATTTTCGGCGATTTAAAGTGCTCTTCATTGGACTATTCGTGCGCTGAAGCACTACTAGAGAGGTACTTCAGCACACTTGCAGCACACTGAGGATGCTAAATTGGCACCGCTTTTGGTCAACTTTAAGTGCACTACAAGCATACTTTTGAAAGTATGCTCCAAACACGCTTTTCATGCATTCGTATGGCATTCAGAGTGTGTTGGAGTACACTTTTATGAAATTTTGTTGTTACTTGAAGTTCAATAAAAGTATGTTAACTTCATGCTTCTTTGGACTACAATGGAACACTTTAAGTCTGTAAAAAGTATATCATTAAGTATTGTAAATATATTAACAAGTATGCTTGAAGTATGTTTACAGTACACTCCCAAATACATGAAATAACATAAATGTAAAACTATAATCCATGCTGGTACTCAGAGCTTGTACATTGAACACATCCAGAGGTCACATTATTGATATGCATGCATAGCCTGATTGACATTTACAGTCATTGCAATCATACAGAGATTTCAGATACTCATATTACTCCAACTTAACTTGTACTACTGTTCTACACTTGGTCATCCATTTTGATTCAGCATCCTTTGTTTGATCAACTACTTCGGACTTTTCTTTCACCTTAACAAAATGGGAAGTGTGGGCCTATATATACCAGAACATATACATGACCATTGTAATGATGGTGGGAACATGGTCATGTTTTGTGTTCCACTTAAAATAAAATAAAAACCTACAATAAACGCAGAATATAACAATGAGTAATATTTTCATGCAAACCAAAGATATTCCTTAGAGATAAATGGCTTTCTGTTTGAGAAATGTAGCTCCAAGAAGTGCATTGCATGATGGTACATGCATGATGGTGCATGATGGGTAAATGCACTTTGTGTAAGCACACTTTGAATATATTTGGGTGAAGTACAATCATGGTGCACTTAGAAAAAGTGCAATTGCAATATGTTATTAAAAAATACACTTCTAGTAAGTTCACTATTAGAACACTATTAGTATATTCCTCTAAATACACTTTAGCCAAACATCTTCCAAGTCCACTTTAAGTATGGTTGGCTAAGTGTACTTTCTTTGAGAGCAACTTAATTACATCTAATTTTAAGTACACTTTAAATAAGCTTATTGTAAACATACTTTTTCTTGGCACAAAAAGCACGAGTGCACTTCTAACATGCTTTTATTGTACTAAATTGAACCACTTTTTCACCTGGGATAAATTAGCTGTTACCAAAATGGCAATGACCAAGTTGTAATGTATCACTAAAGGGCCTTTGCTCTATCATAGTTGTGTAGTACTATGGTAGTAAAGTTTTTTAGTGACTATTATGCTTGTGGAACGGTGTGCATTAAAGAAGTACGGTTTGATATGTATGTAGGGTTTCAGTGCAGATTGGTACACAATGTCTTCTACCGTAAACCAGGAAGGCAAGTGTATAATCCATACTCTCAATTCAATAATCTCAAAGTGGGGAGCCAAAGTCAGTTTTGTCATTTACAGAGACGTGTGACCCGTTAACATGCATTCACCCTTCAATAGGTCACTTCCATTTATTGATTTTTTGGGAAGTTCTAATTAGGGTTAACCCTCAGCCAATTAAAGATGAATGCAGCCATTGACATTTGTGTCCTCCCACTTCACTTGGTGTTTTTTTATGCCTTCCTCGCAAGGTCCCGCCTTTAAAGGTTTTAAACTTTTTAGTTTTTAGTATGTGTTGATGTTGAAAAAATGTATTTAATCTATTTATTTATATGGTTGTAGGTTTTGTAAATGTAATATTGAAAGAGCTTTGAGACAACTATAGTTGTTGTGATACTGTGCTATATACAGTAAGTAGTATTTTAGTAGGTTGTATTGTATTGTATTGTATTGTAATATGATTATTCTCTATCTGTATGGGCCATGATTTTGCCATAGCTGTTGAACTGGCATTGAATGCAAACAATCAATCAGTCATGTGTTTTTTTCCCTCTGCAGCCATGCTGAAGAAGCCAGTGGTTACAGAGGTGCGCACTCCAACCAACACATGGAGTGGCCTGGGCTTTTCCAAGTCCATGCCGGCGGAGACCATCAAAGAGCTCCGCAGAGCCAACCCCATGTCTTACAAACCCACCATGAGCACCACTTACGAGGTACTTATGAGGCTAAGACCACCTACTGTTTGAGGTTTTAGGGGTGTAAATAATAATTATTATGTATTGATGCATCAATCCTACGGCTGAAACGAATCGTATCGTATTGTGGGGCATAAAATAATCGAATCGCTGGCCCCTGCCCAATACCCTAGATCCATAACATACCATAATAGAAGTGGACAAGAAATTGGAAAAAATCGAATCAAATGGAATCTTATCATGGGGCATTCTGCATCTGAAATTTTAATTTTGCAACTATCGAAAATAATCAAATCGCTGGCTTAAGTAATTGATATTGAATCATATTGTTATGGAGGCTGTGATTTATTGTGATTTAGTAATATTGTGTTGAGAAGGGAGATGAGGAGTCTGTTCTGTACACTTGAAGTCCATTTTTTTCAGAACTATGTTTCCACCATTGAGGTGTTTTTCAGATCTGCTTACTAATAGTCTCCTATTCTCTTTTGTCCTTCATTACTCCAATCTTAGTCCTTGCATCTCTGTGTTTCTCACTAAAAACCTATTTGGTACGTAGACAATACTGTTCACTCTCCTCTCTCACTCCACCCATCTCTCTCTTCCTCTCTCATTCAATCCCATCATGAGGACTACTTATGAGGTACAGTACACAATTGTTTGCTGCTGCGTTTCCTTCTCTTCCTTTGTTAATTTCTCCTTCCCTCTGTCTCTTGTAACTTGTGTATACTGACAGGAAATGGACTTGCATTACATTACATTGCATTGCATTTGGTAGACGCTTTGGCAGAAGCGGCTTACAATCGAGGACATAATCATAGCCCAACATCACTTGTAGAAACAAAGTGCACAGGAAATATACAACACAACAAGTGCAGATGCTAATAAGGGTTAGTTTTTTTTTTAAACTAACACAGGGTTAAGTAGAGTACATACTCATACACATCAGCTCAAGCATTAGTGTAGTAGCCGTGGCCTAGTGGTTAGAGAGTTGGTCTTTCAATCTAGGGGTTGCCGGTTCGAATCCCCCTGACCTCTCCCTACATCTCCATCCATGGCTGAAGTGCCCTTGAGCAAGGCACCTAACCCCACATTGCTCCAGGGACTGTAACCAATACCCTGAAAAATAATAGTTGTAAGTCGCTTTGAATAAAATGAAAGCGTCAGCTAAGTGTAATGTAATGTAATGTAATAATAAAGATGGTCATGACAGGAAATGGTTTCTACTGTGTGTCGGTTTGCTGAAGGTGGCAGTTGATGGTGGTTGGTTGATCATGTGACAAATTCTCCCACTCTGCAGGGCGACCCCCTTTCCTTGTCTCGTTCCGGGAGTCGGGAATGCATCGGAAACGGCAGCGAATCAGACAACTGGAGGGAGCGGAACGGAAACCCTCCCGGCAACGGCACTGCAGGCAGAATTCCAGGACACGCCGAATTCCCAGCAACTGTCGGCAGTCCGAAGCGAAAGCAGAACAAGTCTGGTTCGTGAAGACATTGACTACCTTTTTTTTTTTTAATTCACAAAACAGACCCATAAACCAACCCAACACATTTCCAATGCAATCTACTCCGTGCCAGAGCTGCATGGAAGCCAGCACTTTGTTAAACCTGAATGCTTCCAAAATAATATTCACATTCCGTTAGAGACTCATTGGCTTTGACCATTTCCTCTTTCGAGTCAGTGTAAATAACATGTTTCTCGAGAGCGCTTGACCACTGAGGATTCATTTTCAGACCTCAAAAACACAACGTTTGATCAATTCTGATTATGTTTAACGAGCTCTGTCAACCGAGATGCCACTTATGGGCAGTCCTGCTCTTGAACTCGGGGCGCTGCCAGTATGTTCTCACAGCGATCGGGTCAACAGGGACATAGGGTTGAAGTAGTACTTCGTAAGAGAGCTCTTGTAGTTCTGCCATGTTTATGTCGATTGAGCTGCCAACAACAAAACGCCCTCGGGTACAAAGTTGTGAATGACACCAAATTAAATGTTGAAAGCGAACACCATGAGTTTCTGAATGTCCTGTCAAGTGGTTAGGCTGGGTGATGTCAGATTGCCAGTAGGAAAGAAGGCCTGCTGAGTTCAAGTGTCCAGCCATTTAAATATCAATGTCCAAACTGTGTGTTTTCCACAACCGCAAGCCCACAATGCTAATGATGCTGTCGAGGCTAATGATTAATGACTAAGTGGATAACGTGAAGGGATCCGGACCAGAGTGTAGCTACAGTATGCGGCACAGATGTACCTGTGCATTTGTCATTCATTTTTCCACATTCCTGTCTCTGCCTGTCTGTTCCTGTTTTGGTCACTAACGCTGTTGTTGTGGCTATTTGAGGTAACCACTCTCCTCCTCTCTCTGTCACTGTCACTCTCTCCGTCACATCATTCTCTTTCTTTCTGTTTCTCTCTCTCCCTCTCCCTCTCCCTCTCTCTCTCTCTCTCTCTCTCTCTCTCTCTCTCTCTCTCTCTCTCTCTCTCTCTCTCTCTCTCTCTCTCTCTCTCTCTGTCTCTCTGTCGGTGTCTGTCTGTCTGTCTCTCTCCCTCTCTCTCTCTCTCTCTCTGTCTGTGTGTCTCTCTCTCTGTCTGTCTCTCTCTCTCTCTCTCTCTCTCTCTCTCCCCCCCCCTCTCTCTCTCCCCCCCCCCCCTCTCCCCCTCTCTCCCCCCCCCCCCTCCTCTCTCTCTCTCTCTCTCTCTCTCTCTCTCTCTCTCTCTCTCTCTCTCTCTCTCTCCCCAACAGCAGCAGAGCACTTCCTGAGCAGCAGTAACTACATGGACTGCATCTCCTCCTCCATGAATGGCAGTAATGGCTGCACCCTGAGCGCCTCCATCAAGGGCTCCGAGCTGCCCGAGCTCTTCAGCAAGCTGGGCCTCGGCAAATACACAGACGTCTTCCAGCAGCAGGAGGTCAGGCCCCATACACTGCTACATTACATTACATTACATTACATTACATTACATTACATTGCAATACATTACATCACAATACATTACATTACAATACATTACAATATTAAATTACAATACATTACATTGCATTACATTACAATATATTACATTGGAGGTCAGGCTCCATACACTGCTCCATTACATTACATTACTTTACATCACAATACATTGCATTACAATACATTACAATATTAAATTACATTATCTTACGTCATCTGGCTGTGTTCAGCAACTACACATGGGGTGTTCCCTTCCCTGTATTACCAGAGGACAAGAGCCAGGTAAAGAATTGGGAGGGAGGGCTTTACATATTATTAGACAAATGGAAGCTTGTAGTTTGCTCACAGGTCTTCCACCAGATGTTGACACCAGATTGTGAAAGCAGCTTTCCACCAAGCTTTACATGGTATTTTTATTAGTTTAGAGTCTAAAGACCGACCACCCCTACAAGAAAATGAATTGATGGCCCTGCGGTGGCTCAAGCAGTAGGGCACTGCACTGCTACACCGTCGACCTGGGTTGATTCCCGGCCCGGGTCCTTTGCCGACCCTTCCCCGTCTCCTTTGCCGACCCTTCCCCGTCTCTCTCTCCCCACTTGCTTCCTGTCTGTCTCACTGTCCCATCTTGATTAAAGGACCTAAAATCCCTCAAAAATATATTTAAAAAAATTGTGGATGTATGGTTCCGAGACTATATCGCACTCACCGGTAAGGTAATAGCCAGGCTAGTTCCTGGTGCACTGGGAAGAGCAAAACAATGAAACTCGTGTCCTATGTAGTGAGGAAGGGAATATTTTAGACATGGTCAGTGTTTCACAATGTTCAAAAGAATGGCTTTGTGTACACCAACTGGCCAGGTGCAGCAGGATCAATAAATGTGAACGCCAGTAAAGAAAAAGAATTGTTCACCAAGCTGTTAGACGCCAATGTTTTCTTTCAGCACAAAGCAACATTTTGACCCAGGGTAGAAGTGTTGCCGAACAAACACTGTCGGGCAATTCGTACCAAGAAGTTGCCAGAAGACACCATTTATGGGATCATTTCTATGTGTGCCCCAAGGGCTCGGCTGTTCCATATATAACAGTTGTCACTGTATGTGTTGAATGAAAATAAAAAAGAAGGGCTGCGTTAAATCCTAAGGGAAACACCCTTGTGCTGTGTTCAGCTGCTCTCTCCGTAACAGTTTCCATTCTATGCTCTTTGCAGCTTCAACGCACTTTATGAAAATGATTTTTCTGTTAAAAAAACAAACTCTTCATATTTACGAGGGTGATTTAAGGCTTTGTGCTAATATAAATTGCCAAACCACTGTTAAATTATGATTAGCTCATGTGTTGAAATAACAAGATCACAAGTGCCATAGTAACAAATTACAAACACCTGGGTCTTTGGTTGTACAGTACATGGCACCATTTTGTATGAATTGGGTTTTGTCAATTGTAGTTGTAGAGTATCCCAATGGCCAAAGGCTCTTTCTTTAGTTGGACCCGGCGCTAACCAGTGGTGTCAGCTACTATAGCCTATATCAGTGTTTTTCAACCTTTTTTGAACAAGTGCCCCCTTGGCCTCATCACAAGCCTCTCTACGCCCCCTTGACATCATCATAAGCCTGACAACGCCCCCTTAGTATTACAAAAAGTGAACGGACCAATGCCCCCCAATGGCAACTTAGCACCTCCCCCTCTCAGCTGTATCCTTCTCAACGCCCCCGGCGCTATAGTATCCAGCTACTGTACCCTATATACTTCCAACAGTGATGCCTGTTTGGCCCCAGGCTGAGGTCAGCTGCTATACCCTATTCACTCAACTTCTCATTAATATTCCCCTGGCTTGTTCTTCCTCTCCTCTCACTCTCCTCTCCTCTCCTCTCACTCTCCTCTCCTCTCACTCTCCTCTCCTCTCCTCTCCTCTCCTCTCCTCTCACTCTCACTCTCACTCTCACTCTCACTCTCCTCTCCTCTCCTCTCCTCTCCTCTCCTCTCCTCTCCTCTCACGCTCCTCTCCTCTCACGCTCCTCTCCTCTCCTCTCACGCTCCTCTCCTCTCCTCCCCTCTCCTCTCCTCTCCTCTCCTCCTCTGCGCCCCTCCTCTCCTCTCCTCTTATTCTCCTCTCCTCTCCTCTTTCTCTCCTCTCCTCTCCTCTCCTCTTATTCTCCTCTCCTCTCCTCTCCTCTTTCTCTCCTCTCCTCTCCTCTCCTCTCCTCTTACTCTCCTCTCCTCTCCTGTGGAAAAACTGCAATCAGCCTGTCAAGAACAACAGCGCCTGTCACTCTCCATCTCTTCCAAAGACCCGATCTGGTGCTTGAGCAAGCTTAGATCCAAGTGACGGGGAAAAAAAACAAAAAACAATTGAAAATGAAATCCGTCTCTCTTGTTTCTTCCTCCCTCTCCCTCTGTTGGCACTCTCAGCACGTGGCATGTTCACGCATGACACACCCGGAGGTTAAGGAGGTGAGATGTGTGAGACACTGCTGTCTCCGGGCGTGTGGGTGGCCTGGCAGCTTGTGTGGGAGAGAGCAGAGGAGTGGAAGACAGGAGAGGAGAGGAACGGAAAGCAGAGGAGAGGAGAGGAGCGGAAAGCAGAGGAGAGGAGAGGAGATGAGTGGTGAAGAGAGGAAAGGCGAGGAAAGGAAAGGATAGTAGAGGAGACAAGATGAGTGGAGGAGAATAGAGGAGAGGAAGCTCAGGGCAGGCGTAGTGAAACAGCAGTTCAGAGCATGAGGGCCATTTCTAACCTAACCAAAGTTGGTAACCGGTTAATGTTAACGCTTTTGTGAAATGGGGTCCAGATTAGCTGGTGTAGGTGTGAATGAAAGCAATAACAAAAGAAGTACTATTTGTATGGCACCTTATCATAGACGATGCATTTTCCAGCCAGTTATCGTTCTTATCCAATTTACTTTCTTTGGTAGTAACGCATGGCAGAACAGTCTAAAGGGAGGGGGTGAGGACAGATTTTGGCCACTAAAGGTGATTTGAGCGACTTCAGCGAAAGTTTGCGGTTGGACTTCAGCCAATATTATGCAAATGAGCTACGATGTGGTACAACAACATCCACCACAGCCAATTGGAATGTTGAAATGCTTGCATTCTGTGGTAATGCTTTACTTTACGGTACAGTAATTACTGTGTACTTTCTGTGTAACAACAGGGTAACAGAAAGACGTTACATGGTATCTAACAGGTAAAAAGGGTGTAATTACAAAGTAAATACCATGTTATACACATATCTCGAGAATTACTATGAAACTACTGGGTATTTTCTAACCATCTAATCATCAAACTTCTCTCTGTTACCCTGCTGTTACACCATTAATGCAATTTACTTAGTAATTACCCCCTTTCTACCCTTTGGATACCATGTAACTTCTCTCTGTTACCCTGTTGTTACCCAGAAAGTACACAGTAATTACATAGGGTAACTGTACCGTAAAGTAAAGCGTTACCCATTCGGTTATTAATGGGCATACTCTGTCGCTTCTATCGCTCGTGTCGCTCTTGCTACACAGTCCAGCCATTCTCTGTCGCTTATTTATTTTTATTTTTTTTAAGTATTTTTTGGGGCTTTTCAGCCTTTATTGGTTTTTGTGAGACAGGATAGTGGAGGAGAGACAGGAAGTGAGCTGGGAGAGAGAGATGGGGAAGGACCGGCAAAGGACCCGGACCGGGAATCGAACCCGTTTCGGCCGAGTGGTAAACGTGTGCCCTACCATATCAGCCACGGTAGGGCCTCTGTAGATTATTTTTGTCATCGCTGGTGTGTTCGCCAGGCTAGCGCCTTCTGGTGCTCCACTCAGCTCAGACCTGCCAGGATGCTGCGGGTAATGGGCTGGGCTGCCAGGGAACAGGAGCCGCTAAAGCAGTGGCATTTTATTCACTACCGAGAAAAAAAGCTAACTTGAAGGTTATTCATTCTGTAGATATTTCTGAAGGTATAAGATTGTATGCCGTGTTTCATTCAGAATTTTAAATCTATTATACTGTATATTTATTAGTAGTCAAGGCACCCTCCTTTAGAAAAAGTTAAAAAGTCTTTATTGTGATGGCTTGGTCATACTAGACATTTAAAAGATCACAATGTGTTTTGGCAGTCGTGCTTTCTTCAGGGAGTCAAACAGTGAACAGTCAAACGGAGTGACTGCATTTTAGATCTGAGAACTAGTAGGCTGTCTGTCTTGTAGGCTGCACTGTTTCATGAAGTCATTAATGTGCATTAAGACGTAGGCCTACTATACGGCACTCACGACTAAAAGATGCAAAGGGATCGAAGCTTTTAAAAAAATAACCAAAAATGTCGGCACACTACAAACCTTTTTGGTCAAAGGGCAAGTCATTTATTACAAACAGGGCATGCCAGTTCTCAAACCACTATGTGTGAAGGATATACTGTAATGTTTAATTTTAGATCAACATGCCACAATGTGTTTTTCTTTATTGTTGTGTTTATCTCATGGTGGGCTGCATGACTGGGAGCAGGGCCATAGTTCATCCTTGGTGCGGGGGAGGAGGAGCAGACCAGGCCTGTGTGGGTGAGAGAAGGGCAGGGCAGAACAGGTGTGAGTCTTAGCATGGCCGCTTACAGCTTTCATCAGACCTGGGACAAAAACAAAATCATCTGATATAGCCCCCCCCCCCCCCTCATATTCATCATACAGTGTAATGGGGTCCCAATTCTGACCCCCCCACCCCCGCTTTCGCTGGGCCCGGGACAGCTGACCCGTTGTCTGCCCCACACTCCTGTCGGTGGGTCTTAGCTGTGACACCTGCTGGTGATCCGTGCAGCCAGGGCCGCTGACAGCTTTGGCCGGGCCCAGGATAAAACCCTCTGAAACAGCCCCCTTCTCATTACATACAATTGTATGGGGTCCCAATTCTGGGTCCCCTGTTTCCCTGGGCTTGGGACAACTGCCCGCTTTTCCGGTGCCCAGGACAGCTGACCCATTTGTCTCCCCACTCTCCTGTCGACGGGCCTTAGTCGTAGCACCTGCTGGTGATCCGTGCAGCACAGACCTGCCAGGATGCTGCTGGTAATTGGCTGGCTGTACTGGGGGAACAGGAGCTGACAACGGGGGGACAAAGGGGTCAGTTTTACCGGGCCCAGCGAGACGGCGGGCCCATAATTGGGTCCTCATTACATTGAATGTATTGGGTAGGGGGGCCCTTTCAGATGATTTTGCCCTGGGCCCGGCCAAAGCTGTCAGCTGCATGTGCGAGGGGAACAGGAGCTGCTGAAACCTGCCTGTACTCTCAGTCACACTCTCACCCCACCGTGTGTTCACAGCTCCAGAAATAGACGCCTAGTCTTGACAACACACTGTCTGACCATGTGAGAAATGGTCACAACTTACAGTAGACACAGAAGGAACAAAAATAAAGCTTAATAACGGAATGGTCACCATACTTTTTTATGGACAATACATTTCCCTATGATACTACAGTTACTCGCTTTAAAAATATATATGTTGGATACTTTGACAATATAGGACTCACAGGGCTGATAGTGTCAGGGTCAGCAACTGACTTCAGGCTTGCCAGAGTTTTTCTGCAAGAGTATTATAGTCATTAGGCTTTTGTTATTTAAAAAAGGGTTAAAGGTTCAGGCTCAGGATGTGTAAATATATTTGTATATAGTACAATATAGTGCTGTATTGTTTTATACATGCTCAAAATAGTGCACCATGTCTGCACTGCAGCACTTGAATGAAGGTAACTCCCCACCTGTAGTGACATATGGCAGCCCAGAGGGGGAGCATGCAGGTAGTACAGTATAGG
This sequence comes from Engraulis encrasicolus, assembly GCF_034702125.1. Classification (NCBI taxonomy): domain Eukaryota; kingdom Metazoa; phylum Chordata; class Actinopteri; order Clupeiformes; family Engraulidae; genus Engraulis; species Engraulis encrasicolus. The sequence continues at coordinate 37,875,182 of NC_085880.1, read as the reverse complement.
AGAGGGACCCAGCTGAAGGGAAAAGACAAACGTATTCCTCTCGCTATCTCTGTGGTTCTCAAACCTTTTTGAACAAACGTCCCCTTGACCTCATCATAAGCCTCCCAACGTCCCCCTGACCTCATCATAAGCCTCCCAACGCCCCCCTGACCTCATCATAAGTCTGAGAGCGCCTCCCCTTAGTATTGAAAAATAAAATAGACTAATGGTCCCCAATGGGCACTAAGCCCTGCCTTTAATCAGCTGTATCCTTCTCAGTGCTAGCCTCGCGACGCCATCCTCTGTACTCCAAGATTTTGACTCCGCACATCGCCTGGCAAAAGCCTCGAGCTCGGTTCTCTCAGTGTTTCGCCAATCAGCAAACAGTTGAGAGTGGTGACGTAGAACTCACCCGCGAGCTCCGTTACTGATTGGTTAAGGTAACTATATTCACACTTTTGTTTTGTTATGTGTATGCTTCTGCGATGCTATAACGTAACAGGCATGCTAATAAAGCACAATATGGGTTTTAATTTGAGTTTGGAACTTCAATTAATTTAAATGATAGAGTAAGATCAGACCATCTCCCATCGTCCACGGAGACGGATTCCTCATGGCTTTTGCCAGACTGATTGACGGAGTCAACAGTCGGCTATTCGCCCAGGCTATCTCAGTGCCCCCCTAGGGCTCCCCAACGCCCCGTGGGGGGCTGTAGCGCCCCCGTTGAGAAACACTACTCTATCTGAATTGATCACAAGGGAAAAGGCACACGCATTCCTCTCTCAATCTCAGCTGAGCTGAAGGGAAAAGACATATGTATTCCTCTCTCTATCTCTGTCTGATGCAGAATCACACCAACAGGGCTTGTGGATACTGTATGAGTCATGCTAGATTGACAGATTGAGTTGTGGTTCAATCAGTAGTCACACAATGACACTATCACGACACAATTACCATTCATGACGGGTGTGTGTGTGTGTGTATATTTGTGTGTATATTTGTGTGTATATTTGTGTGTATTTGTGTGTGCACATTTATGTGGTTATGGGTGCTCAGTGTCTTACGCGTTTATGTGTGTACTGTGTGTACTGTGTGTGTGTGTGTGTGTGTGTGTGTGTGTGTGTGTGTGTGTGTGTACTGTGTGTGTGTGTACTGTGTGTGTGTGTGTGTGTGTGTGTGTGTGTGTGTGTGTGTGTACTGTGTGTGTGTGTACTGTGTGTGTGTGTACTGTGTGTGTGTGTGTGTGTGTGTGTGTGTGTGTGTGTGTGTGTGTCTCACTCTTTCTCTATGCTGTTCCCACCCCCAGATTGACCTGCAGACGTTCCTGACGCTGACTGACCAGGACCTGAAGGAGCTGGGAATCACCACCTTCGGAGCACGCAGGAAAATGCTGCTCGCCATCTCAGGTAGCGTGTGTGTGTGTGCCTGCGTGATTGTGCATGCATGTGTGTGTGCATGCAAGTGTACATGCACGGAATCTGCATGAGAGAGGCGTGTGAGTGTGAGTGTGAGTGTGAGTGTGAGTGTGAGTGTGAGTGTGAGTGTGTGTGTGTGTGTGTGTGTGTGTGTGTGTGTGTGTGTGTGTGTGTGTGTGTGTGTGTGTGTGTGTGTGTGAGTGTGTGTGTGTGTGCACAGGTGTGTGTATGTGTTCATACATGTGGGTGCGTGCATAAGAGAGAGTGTGTACAAATTTTATGAGAGAATTTATTGAGCAGTCCTCCTGTGAACTGGCATCGATATTTATGGATATATTTTTATGGAAACACTTGGATGCTCTCTCTGAGAAAGAGAGTTGAGTTTCATATCAAACATTTCCGTGCCTTTTTACTTGCCTTCATTCCTCTTCCTCTCTCCCTCTCCTTATCCCTCTCCCTACCTCTTTCTCTCTCTCTCTCTCTCTCTCTCTCTCTCTCTCTCTCTCTCTCTCTCTCTCTCCCCCCCTCCCTCTACCCATTCATCCGATTCCCAGAACTGAACAAGAACCGACGGAAACTCTTTGATCCTCCCAACATTCGCTCGTCATTCCTGGAGGGAGGTGCCAGCGGACGACTGCCTCGCCAGTTCCACGCTGACATGGCCAGCGTCAGCGGCCGTTGGTGATACGCCTATCCATCCACAAGCGGGGTTTCTTTTCTTCTTCTTTTTAGGGTCAATCCCGAGGTACAACCCGAGTTCACCGGGCTCTGGTGATTTGCGAACCATTCGCTAGCAGTTTTTTTTTTGGCAAATCCCGTGGTACTGCAACAACAACAGCAAAAAACTTCCCATCATCCTCCTCTGCTTTCATCATCCGCATCAGCAGCTGCAGGTGTTTCGCCAATCCATCCGCGAGCTGCTCTTTTTTTTTTTTTTTTGGCCAATCCCAAAGTAGTGCAGCGAAGAAAGGAAAAAAAAAACTTCCCATTATGTTCCTGTTATTCCTCTTCCTCATCTTTCTCCAAGGAACCCCCTTCACCCACCCAAATGGACTTCATCTCATCCTCTCTGGGACTGTGTACTTATGCCAGCCTTGCTTAGTATGGTGGGCATTTCCTTGGCCACTAATAGCCAAATGTGCCAAAAAAAAATGTTTAAAAAAACCAAACACACTGGTGCCATCATCGTGGTGCTATAGTGTTGATGAAGGAAACATGTTATTGTTGCCATATAGGAATGGGTACAGCCATGGAGTGTAACATAACAGCTCCATACCTACAAGAGGGACAAGAAGAATGCAACTTCAAAAAGTAATTACATATGATGATTATAATAGTAACAGTTGTACTATTTGCATTCGTGTTTTGCTGTTGCATCAGTATTATGCACTTTAAAAAGTTATTTAGATATCTTCCCAGTAGTATACAGAGACGGCCAAGTTAAAAATAGAAGTAAATTTGTGATGTTGTTACAACACATGATATTACATAGCGGCAAAATTGATACACGCAGCGCAGAGTCAGGTACATCACTCTACAGTAACTGTAGACCAGTTACTCTTAGAAGTTACAAGCGTTGGCAGGAAACTATGGCAGGTTTTGTTTTTACTTCTAATTTTACTTTGGCCAACTCTGGTAGTATGTATTGTAGATGCCTCCTTGAAGCCACGTATATACATATATCTATTTTTACATCATGTACTTTCTCAATGCACAGGGTTGCAGGGCCAAAGCCTAAAACAAGCACTTAAACTGAACAAGGTCAGAGTTCAAGGCTCAGTGTCGTTCTGGATGCAGTGACTTTAGTGGCCTTTAAAGAAAGGGTTTGAGTTATTTTGTGATTAGACTATGATTTACTATATCCGTCCGTACCATGTCCTCAGTATTTTACTTGTGTAGCTAATTATTATTTTTTGGCCTCGTCAGTGTATGATGCTTTTTTTGATCAATTTGCCCTTGATTATTGTGTTGTAGTCTTGTATTTTAATATGTAATATTGGTTTACAGGTATGTATTGTATGTTTTGTGTTTTTATATACAAAATTATGTATTATTATTTTTCCTGTTTTTTTTATTCTCTTATTGATTTGTTTTTCCCATTAATTGAAACATCTCATCCGTAGAAGTTGTGGTAGTGGAGATGAAAGCAGTCTGTGGAGCTGTGTGTGGATGATGTGGCATACAGCAGGGGTGTGTGCTTGTGTCTTTGTCTACACATCAGTGTAACCACTAGGCTCTTAATCCAAGTGCCACCAGCTCTTAATTCCTGGTCTTGTCTGGTCACCCAATAGGAATGAGCCATACACTACATGTGGTAGCAAATATCCCAGTGTGTCTGTCTATATGAAGTATTATTGTCATGATGTTTGTGTTGGTTAAGTATTTACAATTAGTGTGCGTCGACAGTTAGAGTTTTGAGCCATGAGTTCAGAGTTGAGCTGTGAGTATTTGTTGCCTTGTCCGGTTTAATGAAGGGACATGATCACACTTTGTCATCTGTAACCTTATACAGTCTACAATGGTATTTGTGTGGCACAACCAGCAGAAAATATATGTAGGCTGATTTTTGACAATATCATTTCAAATAGCTGCAGTATTTTTTGGAAGAATCTGTGGTACTCTTGTCAGTGGTACAATCTAAAAAAATGAATGTCAACCACTAAAGCTTAGGTAATGTTTCTGTTTTCTTGACATGTTGATTGAACACAACAATCTTCACAAAGCCAGGTTTTTGTTTTGGCACAAAGGACTGATGATTTTTTCTGTTTTTTTTTTCTTTACAAAATTTCACTGTGCAATATACTAAAGAGGTCCTATACCTAAAGAAGAAATGTCAGTGTTATAGTGACTGTCATAGGGCGAAGAAAAATAACGAATACGTCTTGTTTTGTTCTCCACATGCGGTTTATATGCTGAAATATTAACACTCCCTGTAAGCAGATGCATTCACTTATTTTCATCATGGCGAGCAAAGGCAATGCAACAGAAATGTGTTTTTTTCTCTTTAATATTGTGTCCTTGTTGACAAACAAATCAGTAGTATGGTTTACTTCAATCACTTGCTCTCCAATACCCATCATGACTAAGACTTTTGCATTATCTGTTTATGTGAATCATCCGTTTGGGTATTTCTGCATTACAGTTTACAGTACCTTACACTTACATTAATTACAGTAATTTACAGTAAATTTGAGCGACAAAAAGGGAACCATGTTAACGAGGGTTGCTGTTGACCAAAGGGACCTTTCCAGCGTTGCTGGTTTCTGTCAGCGTACTCTCAACTATTGTGTTGGGGAGTCTTAATGGCTTAATGTATTTTAATCATCTTGCCAAAAATCGTCAGTTGATCGGCCTCTTCCTTGCTTGTGTGCCTTAATGTTCTCTAAAGGAGCAGCTGTTTTGTGTTGTGTGTTGCTCTTCTGTGTAACGTTTACTACGTCATCCTCCCAAACCAGGGGGGATACTGGGATATGTAGTTGTTTCTTTTGGACGTGGCCTTCTGACACGGCTGAGCGGAAATGAGGGATTTGTTTATTTGTTTTCATTTGGTCGGTTGAGACCACATGGAAAAATAATAACATCATCCCCTCCTGTAAAAAGGGGGCTCTAAAACAAAGGACCACACTGAAGGAAACACTGGAAACGACCCCACTCAATGTTCATGTGTCTATGCCTTAAGGAGAAACGGAACAAAAAATAATAACGACGAAAGTAAAATATCCAGTGCACAAAAGTGGCCAAATCAGTGTACTACCTGCAGTGTTGTTAGGTTCTGAGCGATTGTTTATGTATTATGTCGATGTAGTTTCACAGATATTGGTACACATTTGTACTTAAGATACAAAAAATGTTCTGAAACTGTTTGCTACATTAAAAAAATAAATCAGTATTCAAACTGCAACTCAGTCTCATCTTGCTTTCATACGATGTTTAAATAGAATCTCTATCTCTCTCTCTCTCTCTCTCTCTCTCTCTCTCTCTCTCTCTCTCTCTCTCTCTCTCTCTCTTTCTCTCTCTATCAGTGACTGTATTGGAGGGACTAAATTGCAAAATACAAAGTAGTTAAATTGTTCACTAAGGCATACCTCCATGTCACATAGTCGGGAGAAAATGGACATAAAATAGACACCTCCCATCCCCTCCTAGTGCTTGTGTCCTTATTATAGGAGGCAAGACATCATTGACTGTAGAACTTTTGTTTGTTTTCTCCATGGAGGCGGGGCATCAGCAAAGCACAAGGCCACAAGCACAAGGTGAGGATGGGAGGTAATATCTCGAAATGGACCCTGCCTCTCTTGCATTCATACTGCCCATCTGTATACATGGGTTCTAAGGTTTTGTTTTAACCTGACTGCACGAAACTAGCTGCGCACAACTCAACCTCTGATTGTTGGAAACCACTGTCGGTCAAAAAATTAACTCAAGTGGTTGGCTGCCAGTGGCTTGCCCCTCCTCACAATATCGTGTTTACAAACACAGCAAACTCATGTATAAAGCACCACTTTCCCCCTCCTGTGTGAAGGTCTGTTATGCCAATGGTGCCAGTGCCCATGACCTGTAGTGGGCCCCTATTTATGTGGGGGTTTATCCCAACATCGTGTTTTTAAATATTTCAGTAAGGTTTTAGCCACAGTGGACCCTCCCTATAGCCTTTGGCTCAGGGTAACGGCCGACTATGACTATGACCATAGGCTCTAGCTGCAACTGCACCTCGGTGTGTTTGGAGGACCACACCATCTCTCTGTATAATTTGAATGAGTTTACAATTCCCCTTCCAATCTGTAGGGCAGGCGTACCCAATGTGGAGCCCACGGCCACCAGGTAGCCCTCCAAGCACTTCTGAGGTGCCCACCATGGATGTTAATAAATATAATGACTACAAGATTTTAGTTAGGCCTACAGTTTATGTTTTTATTAATTTAAATATGAGATTATTCCTTTAAAATCCATAAAGAATATTTGGCCAAAAAATGAAATCGAGGCACTGATATTCTCTAGTAGAGAGATTGGCTTAATTTAGATATTGCAAATAGAGTGCTTGTAAACCCATAACTATTACCCTAGAGTTGTCTGTAAATACCACAGGGCTATATAAGGGTCTTGTGGATTCTATGCAGGGGTGCCAACAGGGGGGTACAAAGGGGACAGTTGCCCCAGGCCCAGGTTGAGAGGGGCCCCAGAATTGGGTCCTCATTACATTGTATTTTGGCTAGAGGGCCCTTTCAGACCACTTTGTCCTGGGGTCGGCCATAGCTGTAGAACACAAACCATGGCTCTGGGCAGGTTGTTTACCCTTTCATCAAACCCTTAGGTGCCTTCTAAAAACACTCACTGGCCCATCGCCCCTGTCAGCATATCCTATCTCACAGTATGAGAACACTTTTGTGGTGGGCAGTTTGAGATTATACTGACCCCCTGAACACAGAAGGCGGTCTATTGAGGATTACATTGTTGTTCTAGGCACATTGGCACCGACCATAATTATAACTCAAGACTCAAGACTCCCGTCTCTGGAATTCATATATTTTTCTTTCCAGATTTCTTTTTAACAAAAAAACGAGGCTTTGATAGCGCACAGACTAGGCTATAAAATGCCTTTATATCGCCATATGACTTAGGCTACAGACAGACCCGCACCTGCGCTTTGATGTAAGGATGTTTGGGTACCAAATAAGGACATAGGCTACACAGGGGCGATTCATTTGGTGGTGGTGACGTCACCTTAAGCAAAATTCAGAATAGCGACGGTATCAATGTTATAATTTCGAGCAGAGACTGAAACGCAGGCTGGCGCCTATTATGTAAGCAACTGGAGTATGCGCGGTAATTTTTTAGACCAATCTGGTATTTGCTTTCGTCGCGGCATACAACAGAGATCCAAAACACTTGTAGCTTTTGTGAGGATGCGAAGCAGTCAGATGCCACCAGCTGATGTGTAGCCTAGATCACACAAGGAGGTAAGTGGCTGGGCTTTTCACCATAATGGCTTTCCGGTCTCCGTGGCGCTGCAACCCCGTCCGAGCCGTGCAGCGCGCGTGACGATGCACTGACGCCACACCACTCGGGAGAGGGAGACAGAGAGGGAGAGAGGGAGTGAGACCACTGAAGACCCGGGAGCGTCATCACCTCCACTGTTTAGGTGGAAGCTAGAACTAGGTCTGCGGCAGAACTCGGCAGCTCCCAGTCGCATCTGTAAAACCTGCAGTTTCGACAACAGCAGCGACATGGAGGTCCCCAGCCTGGGCCACGGCATCACCAGCCCGATGAGCCCGTGCGAGGGTATGGTGAGCAACCTCAGCTTGGAAAGCCTGGAACTATGCGAGAGAGACGGTAAGGATGACGTTTCCCCCATGCATTTCCTCTGGTTTTCTGTCTTTAACAAAAAATATGACATCGATTAGCAGTGCGACTAGGCATGCAGACAACAAGTGAGATCTGATTGAAAATTACGTGCTAAATGTGATGATGGTTTTCATGTATGAAAAGCCAGGCATCTGAATGCAGCGTCAAGTCGTGCAAGCAAGATTGGGCTGGGTTGGGTTCGGCAAACTGGTGTCTGTGCAAAATTATCCCACTGTGGCTGCATCTCTTATGTTCTTATAATGTCCGATGTTTCAGGGACGCATTTTAATTCAGTGTAAAATACTAGCTTAAATGAATTCCCTTTGCAGCCGTGGAAGAAGCGCCACCTGTAACAGTCCCCCTCCCCCGTGCAGTTTTGCCGTTTCAGTACCATGGACACTGCCGGTGTCGTAAAAGCCTTCTCTTTTACCGAGGGAAAAAACAGCAATAGACGACCAGGGCGGACACTGAAAGAGATATATAGGCATCAAAGAAAACGTCCAGGAATGACAATTTAGTGGCTATAGATCCTTCGATCTGCTGAACTGCAGTGGAATGCTGACATTGCTTTTGGCGAGGATTGGAACACCGGCATCGCGCACACATGCGTTTACAAATCACTGTGGGTCAGCAACGAACGATAGGCAGTCAGGCACATTATTTTGATTTTTTTAAAATCTCTTTCTTATAAAACGCCAGCAACACTAATGATATGTATACGGGTTTGCAGAGGGTAGCAGTTTGATGTTAAATCTGAGTTTTCCCTCCAGTTGATGACCAAGCAGGAGATTGTAGTGGCTTGTCACGACGTGAACAGTCACACGCCTGTAAGGCCTGCCATTGACGTGAAGCCTCCAGTGTCTTGGGCTATAGTAATACTTCGTCTTGATGTCTCAGCATGATTCATAAAGTGTGTTGTATTAAGCACTGAATGTACTCATTTTTAGTAGGCCCTACATGATTTCTGTTTCTGTTGGACAGGTCCAAATGATTTGACTTGGAATGACCTTGTGAGAAAGATACACTCAGACCTATAGAACAGATAGCCTACAGCTGAATGTGTCTGTAGGAAATAACCACAGACACATAACCATGACCACACATTCCAAACCTTTTATTTGTCCAGCAGCATCAATATGGCAAGATCATTGCTTGAAAAGTCAGATATCCCATCTCCCACCCCTATCCACATAGCTGGAGAGGGAGCCGGCAAGCAGGCAGGCAGCAGTGAAGACAAGTGCTTAGACGAGCACACTATGTCCCCACCCGTGCTGTGCTGTGCTGTGCTGTGCTGTGCTGTGCTGTGCTGTGCTGTGCTGTGCTGTGCTGTGCTGTGCTGTGCTGTGCTGTGCTGTGCTGTGCTGTGTTGTGCTGTGCTGCGTGCCGCTGTGTGCTGTGAATGTTCTGCTGTCAGTGAGGGTTCTCCTCTCTCTCCAGAGAGTGCGTATGGAGGCAGCAGGAGGAACCAGCTGACTGCTGCCTTTAACTAAAGCACCTTCATTACCGAGGCACACCTCATGGGGAACACTCACTCACTCACTCACTCCCTCGCTCCTAACTGGAATAGAAGGATGGGAACAGGAGGCTGCATGTATGTACAACGTTTAACATCTAGCCCAGTCGTTTTCAACCTATGGGCTGGGGCCCACTGGTGGGCCTTGAAATCATTTTCCAAAAATAATAATCATATTTTGGTGTGTGTTGCTGTTGATTTATTGGGTCAGAGGTGGGCCCCGAACATTTTTGACAATTTCGAGTGGGCCCCAAGTTGAAAAAGGTTGGGAACCCCTGATCTAGCTTATCTATTTTGTACACCAGATGGAAATTAGCCTTTGTGCTATAATCTGGCACATTTACATACTGTAGTATGTATCATTAATGTGCTATGTTCTGAAAAATAAAAGTTAATTATAGTATTTATTCACACAGACATGTTACGGATGTTCGCCCCTCCTCAATGTTCTGCTGTCTTTCAATGCTGTTGATATTTTGGACAAGCGCGTTGACATCGCTGTACAAATTGTCTCACTGACGCTTGTTTCCACCTGTTTCCAAGCCTGTATAGTCTAGGCACTGCCAACTGGCCAATCTGTTTTTATTTTGAACGGGGATTACACTTGGCAGCATGGACACTTTTAAAGAGAGGAGCCCCTCGAGTCGTTCATATCTATAATGACACAGTTTGCCCACAATGTCTCTGTAGTGTGAGCTGTCTGTCTGTGCCAAAAAGCCCCCCGCCTGTATCTGTGAACACCAGGCAATGCTTGTGCTGATTTTATCACACAATGACAGTGCAGTACACGTTCTGTCATGGGGTGGGGGAGGTTGCACTGACCTTAAAGCGGAGTGTTTGTAGTTTGTAACTGACCGATGAGGCGTTTGTGCCGTGTTGTTGTGGTAGCCCGCATGTACAGTAGGTGTTGTGTGTGGTGGTGGGAGAAGGCTGGTGCATGGTGTGTCTCTGTAAACACAGTCTGGGTCACAGACTTTCTTTTTCGAGAACAACTTTGGTTATTCTGTTCCTGTCCTTTTGTTTTTCATGGAACCGGCAACTAACAGTAAGACTTTTGTCTTTCTTTGTCTAATAGCAGAAGTGAAGTGGTGAATGGTCACTGCTCATCTGTTTATAACAGAGATTCTTTAAGTATATAGAGATATGCCATTGTAATAGGTTGCTATGGGCACCTAACATGACTAGGTTCTAAAGGGACGTGGCATAATGCTACTAGCATTGAATAGAACAGTCCTTAGGTCTGCCTAGGTCTGCCTAAAGGAGGATTTCACCCCCCTCCCACTTGCAATAATAAAACCCGGAAACAATGGGCCAATGGAACCTCTCTCTTATCTACTCTCTCTGTTTATAAGGTGCAGGATTCAGTAGAAAGATGATCTGTACCAAAAAGGAGACAATCCGCACAGCTGCCTGATGAAGGTCTAGCACCGAAAGCTTGCAAGTTCAGTAGGCCTAAAGCTTTGCACAAAAAAGACGACTTAGATTTACATTAGATGGGAACATCTTTGTGATGAAACGTGGAATTAACACCACAAAAGGTAGTGTGGTCTGAGATGCTGTGAAGCTGCTGTGTTCTCTGTTCAGTAGGCTACTGTAGGGACCACAATTGGAAATTAGCCTCAGGGCTTTTTTGTGTCTATCCCTGTCTAATTCTTTCTTTGAATTGCTGTGTCAGTTGCTGTGCAATTATTTTTTTTTAAACATCAAAATAGACTAAATAAATAAATTAATAAATTAATTAATTATTCATTCATTCATTCATTTACTCATTTATTCATTCATTCATTCATTCATTCATCCATTCATCTATGAAGATGAGTTAGCAGCTGATGAGTTTAGAATGTGTTGTAATGAGGCCGTAATGCTAAACACTGTAAAGAGGGGGCCGTAAACAGCATCTCACAGACAGATGGGCTGAAACGCTTCCAGAAGATGAGGCATGTTAATGGCCAGCTGAGACGTGAGGAATGAGTGACACAAATGAGTAAGTTCAGCTCAATGGAAATCTGCCATTGCTGACATGTAGGTTTGTATGTTGGTTGGACAAATGGTTTGTGTACTTACACGCATATAAATACTCACACACAGACACACACACACCCATTAACAAATACATGCTCTCTTACACACAAACACACATTGCCTGGCCTGCTCTCTCTCTCTGTCTCTCTCTGTCTCTCTCTGTCTCTCTCTGTCTCTCTCGCTCTCTCTCGATCTCTCTCTCACACGCACGCACGCACGCACGCACGCACGCACGCACACACACACACACACACACACACACACACACACACACACACACACACACACACACACACACACACACACACACACAGCAGAGTCCTCTAGTGTAGATGTCAGATCGTGCCTCCTGAAGCCTCTTGCTTTGGTGGCTCTCGGCTAGGGCCCTGAGCCATGCTGGGCAGGAGTAATGGAGTCACAGTGGGAACACGTCACGTCACGTCACTGTGGAAATGACAGATGCTCACTCACAGAGAGGCTATACAATAAATACAGGCACGTGCACACACTGTAGATGCACACACACACACACACATGCACGGACGTACGTACATGCGTGCACGCACGCACACACACACACACACACACACACACACACACATACGCACATGCGTGCACGCACACACACACACACAGAGAGGCTATACAGGCACGTGCACACACTGTAGACGCACACACGCACGCACACATGCATGCACACACACACACACACACACACATACACACACACACACACACATGCACGTGCACACACACAGGCATATAGATAGATAGATAGATAGATAGATAGATAGATAGATAGATAGATAGATAGATAGATAGATGGATGGATGGATGGATGGATGGATGGATGGATGGATGGATGGATGGATGGATGGATGGATAGATAGATAGATAGATAGATAGATAGATAGATAGATAGATAGATAGATAGATAGATAGATAGATAGATAAAAATAGCTACTATATGAACTAAACACAGCATGAGTAAAGTGATACTGTGCAAGTATCATTGCAATACCCATGTAGGAAAGCAAATATGCAGGCCTATTTTATCAGGAAAGGAATTGAGTAAAGAGTAAACCAGAGAAATCATGCAGGGACACGATGAACACTCTCTGCGTGTTCGATGACAAAGGCCGGGCTTGACAGCTCCCAGTGTGAGGCTGACAAAAACATCCTCCTTTTATCTCGAAAGTGTTGAGTCATTGTGCTAGCATTAGCATACATTAGCATAACTCGTTGAAGCTTCCGTTTATGTCAGAAAACGCCCACTAGTGCAGGTTCAGTTGTAAGTTTAGGAACATTTCATATAGATTTTTCCATTCAGCATTTTTTTTACTTCTAGGACCCCCCCAAATACAAATCCACCTGTTTCCAATTTTTTCCTTAATATTTAGTGGCAAATCCAAGATGGCTGCCATTGTGTACAGAACATTCGCCATTAATGCTGTTTTAAGGATTGAATTTCTTCAGTTAATCTTTTTTTTATTTCCAGGACAAAATTTCATAGAAAACCACTTGTTTCCAATGTTTTGCTTGTTTTTTAGTGGGAAAATCAAGATGGCTGACATCATATTTGGCAAAATTGGCACATTTCAGCCATTATTGAATTTTATTGGTAATATTTGTTACATGACTGAAGTCAGCCATCACATAAACTAAATCCATTACAAAATCCAAGATGGCCAACATTTCATATAGCAAAATCAATATTAACATAATGATTTCAGGTCTATAAAGCCATTCATTTGTGAATTTAAGCACATAAGATTGTGTGCAGGTCCAAATTATTGTTCAAACAAAAATTACTATGAATCAATTAATGTACAGTACCTGTTATGCAGTGCTACCTGTACAGTAGTATTGCATATGCACTGGTTTGGCTGCCTATGTCAAGGCCAAGGTCTACAAAGTTGCTTCAGGGTCGGCTTCAGCTTATCGGAAGGCTATGAAACCAAATGTTCTGCCTGGGATGCTGCAGTCCTCCAATTCCAACAATCTTGCCATGCTCTCTGCTCACAGAACTAGGCTCTTTGGCATGACAGTCAGTGTACACCCATGACCCTAGTAATGGCCACACTATCATACCTTTGTAAGACCTTTGGCATCATGAAGTATTGGTGGCACAAGTGTGAATGTAAATTGTGTCTGCCTCCAGAAATTTTGGGGCCCACAAAAGATTTGATTTTGGGGCTCCATAAGGGCCCCTCCCAGTGCTGTCAGTGCTTGGGCCCTTAGAATCTGTAACATCTTTCCCCCCCTAGCAACGCCCATGTCTGATGCTACAGAGTATTCTCTCTATATTAATGTGTGGAATGAGGTAGTCCTATTGCCCACTCTTCTGGATAGTTCTATGAAATGAATTAATAGGATTGTTTTGTACTTCCTGATCAGTCTATAGAGTTTAGTTGGAGGCAACCTTTTTTTGCAACTGGCAAATTGCAAGCCAATCTTTGCGCACAACATTTAAGGTGTGTCACCCCAAACTTCAGATGTTCTACCTCTGAGACTGAGGCATCGTGAGGATGGACAGAGGGCTCCACTCCTGTCATTAATCACACAGGCTCCACCTACTGCTATGCTATTGAGATCAGGGGTCAGTTCAGATATAGATGAGAGATAGATGAGGGTTTTTTGACACCATGTTGAATTTTGGCAAAATATGAGATACATGTTGATAACGTGCCTATCAAAATATTACCAATAGGCGTACAATACTGCAGAATGGCTTTATAGACCGTAGCCTCTTAATGCACGCCGTACCTCCAGTGGCACGCTGTAATTGTCATTGAAAGTTAACTGCCATAGCACTACACTGCTATGACATGCACTATGACTTGGTCATTGCCATTCTGGTAACAGCAAGTTTATAACGACGTGTCTTGATGGGTTAAAACACTAAAATGTCCTTATTTTGCTATAATGTCAGCAATCTTGGATTTTGCTTCTGAAAGTTAAAGGGAAAATAAAAACAAGTTGTTTTGTATTCAGAGGGGGTCCTACAAATAAATAGGATAAGACACATTACCTGGTCATAAAAAGAGCCGTTCAATGCCTTTTCTGATGTCATGTTGATTTTTTACAACAGATTGAATAATTGTTGAATGAAGTTCATGTAATGGCTGACTGAACAGTCCTTTATCCATTGTGAATATTACAAATACAAGAAAAAACAATGACTTTAGATACCTTAAAACACCAAATACATAATTTATGCTACATGTCATGTCAGCCATCTTGGATTTTGGTACTAAAACTTAAGGGGCGGGGGTGGAAACAGGTTGTTTTTTGTTCAGGGGGTGTAGGAAATATAAAAAACACCAATTCCAAAAATGTATATGACATGTTTCTTTCAATTACATTCAATTGTGTTAGAATATGACCATATATCTGCCATCTTGGATTTTGGGCGTTTCCACTTCAGAAAAAAATTGGAAACAGGTGGATCTGAAGACTATGGGGTCTGTAGTTGATAAAAAACGCAATTTGGAAAAATCTATATAAAATGTTCCTAAACCTTATTTTTGAGACAAATTGAACCTGCACTACACCGTTGTTTTTGCTTGCCAGAGGGCACAGGCTGTTTAAGAGATGACGGGCATGGATTTCATTCAGTACAACTTTGTTTTTCATCTAAGAGACAATATGTTGTTATTTTCCTGTGTTTTTGTATTGTATATTTATTTATATTATATTAATTTTGCTGTTGCTCTGGATTTATGTTATTATTTCTTTAATATCATTGTTTGTCAGGAAGTTATTGTCCTGCCTCCTTAGCATCAGGTATTCTCTGTACAACAGCAGCATCTGGTCCATTACGTAACATTAGTGTGTGTTCATGTGTGTGTGTGTGTGCGTGTGTGCGCGTGCGTGCGTGCGAGCTTGCGAGCGTGTGTGTGTGTGTTTGTGCGTGCATTTGTGTGTGTGTGTTTGGGAGAGGGGTGTGTGTGAGTGTGTCAGTAGGCAAGCCTTATTAAATGCTTACTAAAGCAGGCTAAGCCTTTGGCTTCAGGCAAAGTAAAGAATGCTTGGCGTATGGCTCCAGATTAGCCTAGCCTAGTGGCACATGTGGGGTTTACTCAGTCTGCCTCAGTTCTTAATATAGTTTCAAGCAAATCCACTGTGTCAATAACAATAATAATTAGATAAGACTACTAAAATAAAACAACAAAAGGTTTTTTTTACAACCTGTCACATTGAATGGAAAGAGCTCAATTGAGAATGTGATGTCAAGCAATCTCACCAAAGAATAGATTTCTCTACTTGAATTGTATCTAATTATATCAGTGCTATTACTCTATATCCCTTTCTCCCCCTTTCACTAGCTGTATAAAATGAATTGGAAATTGATAGCCATTTTATTGATGTGTTTTTATTTACGTATATAAATAGCCTACTGTTACTTTCATCATGTTTGGTTTGTTGGCCTTGAATAACCTTTCAAAATCTTGAGGAGAGCATTTCAGGGAAGTAAATGCGCTGAGTTTGTCTGTCCGGTTGTGTTTGCACTTTGTATATTTATTGGTTGTGTCACCCCTGAGCGTTACATAAATCAGCACAGCAGAGCAGTGGAGCGCTGGCTGGCGTGTGAGCTTCAGTGCACTCTTGCTAATCAGAGGGCCTTCTCAGCTCCAGCAGGGAAAGGAGAATATACTACATGGGTTTTTTGTTGTTGTTGCTTTCAAATACCCGGATGCACACGCAGACAGGAATCCCAAAATGCTTTGTGTTAAACATTGGAAGTGCCATTGGACCAGTGTAGTGCGTGGCTAGAACCTGTTTTCTAGTCATCATCTGGATATTGTAGCAGTTTCCGTGGTTTCGGTTCTCCTACCGACTCCATTCTGGAAGAACATATCTTAAGTGAGTACATCAGAATCATTTATATACTTTGTAAATGAAGTTATGTTGTATCACTCCAATCACAGTGAGCGGTGTCTGTGAGAAGGCGGTAACACTTAACTTTGCCATAACCGAATGTCACTTAAGGCCAACAGTCATAAAATGTTTATGACATGGACATAATGTTTAGGACTTATCTATGACTTTGTTATGACACTCTAATGACATGCTTATGACACCGGCGTCAAGTAAAGTGTTACCAAGAAGGCTAATGATGTGCTTCAGTGTTAGAAAGTAAATCCTCTTGATCTTACCATCCATAGTGACCTGCAGTAAGCCAGTAATACAAGTCTGGAGTTCTAGTGTGTGTGTGTGTGTGTGTGTGTGAGTGCACATGTGCACGTTAGTGCATGCACGACCATGTGTGTGTTACACTAGGCCCAGAAACACAGCCTACTGCCTTCATTATTGGAGAGACTTATCCAATGTGATCAAGATATGCAAATTGCGCTATGTTATGCATCTGGCAATCCTATGTTGTGTATGTAACCTAGTGTATGGGATGCATTTGTATCAGCCTTGTATGTCTGCACTGTGTGTATGTCTGCATATTGTAATAACAAGAAACAAAAAACAAAAAACAGTGAAAAAAATGTTGTATTGCTGTAAAATGCTGTATCAGACAGAGCGGCGGTCTGGCAGTCCTACTGAGGCGAAGGGGAAACTGTGTGTATGTCTGCATGTGTCTATGTCTATGTTTGTGTGTGTGTGTGTGTGTGTGTGTGTGTGTGCGTGCATGTGTGCGTCCGTGCGTGCGTGCGTGTGTGTCAGTTAGTGAGTGAGTGTCCCAAGCGTCCAATTATGTGTTGTGTGTTCATTACGTTAATTTTCTGTTTAGATTTCTGTGTTACAGTGTGTCTGCGAGCTAAACTACCGGTGCGCTACTGTCCCATATATTGTTTGCCTGTTAGATAGCTTCCCTTGTGTCGTATCGATATGATATGTGCCTTAACACAGAGCCTCAGTTATAACAAAATAGTGAGGACCATGTCTTAATTAATCTGTTAGCAGACACTTGGCAATGTCATTGGTTTCAGTTTTGAGTTTCAGCCAAGAGTGAGTAGGCCCGTCGACAGGCCTATCTGCAGAAGAGGCTACCAGATGCCCTACCATGACGATAACAGTAGGGCACTCCTCTGCTACAGGTATGTGGCTGACCCGGGTTCAATTCCGGCGCGGGTCCTCTTACGGCCCATCCCCGTGTCTCTCTCCCAACCTCGCTTCCTGTCTCTCCTCCAATATCCGGTCTCATGATATATAATAAAGGCTTAAAAAGCCCCCCAAAAATACTCAAAAAAAGAAGAGGCTACCAGACTATTAGTAGCTCATCTCTACAAAGCAACCCCATCTCGACAGATGGTCATACTCTCCGGTTGCCTTTTCATTCCTTTATTTCTGACAGGACAGTAAAGGACAGACAGGAAATGAGTGTGGAGAGTGAGACGGGGAAGGTTGGGCAAATGACCCGGGCCGGAATCGAACCCGACTCGCCGGCGTAGTAACCCAGTGCCCTACTCTGCCCTGCTAAGGCAAAAGGCAGTAACTTCAAATTTTTCAAAAATTAGTTTTTGTCATATTTGCAATAATAAGCATCAGTTTTATCATGTGAACAAACATGGAGTTTGAAATCAGTTGTTTTGAGGGTAAAAAAAGGTGTAAAGTAAAACAAGCTGAAAATCCTTTGGGTAAACTAAGGCAGAAGACAGTAACTTCAGTTACTGCTTTTTGTCTTCTGCTCTGGACCTGCAGAATTCTGGAACTCTGATGTTCCAAACAGAGGCAGAACACAGTAACTTCAGTTACTGTTCATCTGTTAACAGTTAAGGTAAGCGTACCCATTAAGCCCATGTACCCTTTAAGCCCACTTTCAACTTTGAGGTCAATTTAAAGAAAGGGAAAAGGTGAATTTTGTTGTTCATCTCCTTATCCAATTAAAGGGTTTAGTAACTTAACTGACAAAATGTTTTTTATTGCAAACAAATCACATTTTTTATCGTTGAGTTATCCCCGCCTAAGTGAATCCAGTCTCAGGACTACTGACAAGAAGTTGCCTCAAAACTTTGCTGTTTTGGGACATGTCAAAAAACATAGAATTTCAGCTAGTTTAAGTCAAATGTTTTCAAAATACTTTCATATTTAGTGAATTAAGAGGTAAATGTAATGATTTTTATATATATACATGCAGTGTTTTACTAAATTATAGCATTTCCCTTCAAATGGAAAAAGATGTGTTTTATGAGCGAGCAAACGCCAATATTCTCTTGATACAACCACACACCATCTTTATCTTACTCTACCGTAAGACTTATGGTGGTTAGGTATGAATTCTAAGCATATTCCAGTTTGTTTGGCATTGATCTTTAAAGAAATGCATCATGAAATGTTTTGTGGAGCTGATTATTTCCATAAAATAGCTTTTTGTATAGGCGGGCTTAATGGGTACTAGGTGGGCTTAAATGGTACATCCCATTGAAATGCATGCAAACTGGCATGCATGCTGACCAAAAATGCCTTTGAGGAACATAAAAAGTGCTGTACAATCTCAAGTTGTTGGTTAAAAAGTCACAATGTAATGAACTAACAATAATCAATAAGAAAAAATAAATTTCTGTGTTTGGATGAAGAATTTTATGAAACATATGATGTAAGAGATGCTGTAATATTTAATTAGGTTTTATGCATTATTTTTTGACCAAATCTTTCATTTTGGAAGAATATTTTGGTCTGAAACCATTTATGCCATGTAGGCTACACTGTTTAAACTCAGCTCACACACCTCACCAGGTATTTTCATAGAGAAATAACAATATGAGCTTATTTGGAACACAAGTGGGCTTAAATGGTACCAAAGGTACCATTTAAGCCCATTCAGACTTTTCACTTTTCTCGTAAAAAATCTTCATATTGTACTTTGAAATATTCATCAACTCAGTGATAAACATTGAGAAGAGAGGTAAATCTTACTATTTAAGAAATCATTTCACAAAAAAATTGTGTGAAGATGATTGAAAAATAAAGAAATTTAGATTTTGGTGGGCTTAATGGGTACGCTTACCTTAAAACTCCTTCAGTCATGTAAATAATCAAAAAAATATAAAATGAAACTATTATATTATGAAACATGATCAGCCTGCTAGGAAATGTGTGTAACTATTATTTGAGGTAGTATGAAATACAAATACACACACAAAACCCATTTATAATTATATTATTATTATTATTATTATTAACAATTTATATGTTAATAAACATGACATTTTGTCATAATGACTCTAATAGTGTGTATACTGCTTAAATTATATGTGAAAGTTGTATTTGTTGCTTATTATTCAGATTTTAAATGGAAGTTACTGTCTTCTGCCTTAGTATGACTAATTGTCATTCCGGGGGCAATGCTAAGGCAGAACACAGTAACTTCCAAAAAAGGGTCAAAGGTTAACTATTTGTAAAATTATTTTTTATGAATAGATGTAGGCAGGCATACACTACAAACTGTGAAAATTACAGCTTTGTAGCTATAACCAGATTGCGGTGACATTCATTTATTTTAAGATAACTTTAACATCATTTTTCTCAGTTTCACACTCTGGTGAGTTACTGTCTTTTGCCTTAGTAGGGCAGTACTGCTAGGCCATGGTCGTACTCCCCAGTTGGCTTTGATGCTTTTTGTTTTAAAGAGGCTACCAGACTATTAGTAGCTCATCTCTACAAAGCAATCCCATCTCGACATAACCATGGTCATACTCTGCGGTTGGCTTTGATGATTTTTTTAAAAGAGGCAGGTAAAATATGAAGTGTTGGGCGAGAGTGTTTTGGGGGCTGTGTTTGTGCAGCTGTCTGAGGTATGATGAAGTACGGACGGGGACGGGGACGGGAGGGGAGGTATGATGAAGTACAGGACGGAAGGGGAGGGGAGGGGAGTCTCAGAGGAGTCTTTTAGGAAGTGAAGTGGAGTCAACCCCCCTCTGGCATGAGGCCCAACCATGATTAATGGACAACCGTTCTACCTCTCTCTCTCTCTCTCTCTCTCTCTCCCTCTCCCTCTCCCTCCCTCTGAGTCTCTCTCTCTCCCTCTGAGTCTCTTTAGCTGCCTCTCTCTCGCTCTCTCTCCCTGAGTCTCTCTCTCTCTCTCCTCTCTTCCTCTGAGTCTCTCTCTCTCTCTCTCTCTCTCTCTCTCTCTCTCTCTCTCTCTCTCTCTCTCTCTCTCTCTCGCTCTCTCTCTCTCTCTCTCTCTCTCTCCCTGCATTCCCCTGCTTTTTATTTTCTTGCCCTCTTAACACACAGATTCAGTCACATGCACACACACCCTCTGTATGTGAACAATAACACACGTACACATACCTTCGTGCAGACACATTTGTGCACAGACACATTTGTGCACACACACCGTGCCACCTACGCACACATACACTAGGATGACTCCGTGTTTTGCTCAAATACTGCATGTTTCATCACAAGAATATGACCTTCTGTGAATGGGAACCACGCCATTATAATTCCGCAATACTAGACCTTGTAGGCTTACTGTATATGTACGGTACTTCATTAGACATGACACATATTCAGCTACGGTAGCAGTAGCACACTAACCTTTAACAAAAGGTGTGGAGGTCAGTCACACTGTAATTTCATCACACAGGAGCCTACATGAAGCAGCTGCAAGAGTAACGCCACAGAACATCAATATAAGAGGCCCAGCTATATGAAAAAGAATAAAACTCCTTAAATGATTCACTGATTTTAAACTGGCTCATGTTTAAGTTTTATTTATGGTTAATACAAAATGGGCCACTACTATACTGCCCTACAATTTCAGAACGCAGTTTAATTCAAAATGGCAAACTGAGAAAAAAGGCTTTTAAGTTTCCTTTCTGGCCACGCAACTGTGTTGGAGGTAAAGTTGTGATGACACTTTCATATAATGCTTTTTTATGGTGGAAATTTATGCACACAAGAAAAAAAAAATACAACATTCTCATTACTTTTTAGCTGAAAAATCAGTATACTGCGTTCTGTTGTGGTATTACTGTCTACACTAAAACCACGGTGTCAATGGAGAAGTGCAGTATAATGTGCAGTATAATGCGCATTATACTGCGTTCTTGGCTAGTACGACGTAACCTCCTAAACCAAAAAGCGCAGTATAATCAGTTTTTATCGTTTTTTTCTGAAACGCGACCAAGTTGGACCAACAGTTTTTAACACAAGAAGAAAAAGAAGGTATTTTAAAGCCAATTTCCGGTCTTAACTCATTTTCGACCATTTTCAAGATACTGCGTTCTGATGTTGTAGGGCAGTATAGTGTATTATGTGCCATATACAGTAATAGCCATATACTGTTGTCAAAACCATATGAAACATTTTTCATGTGTTCAAGTTTCATATGTTTCTTTTTCATATGGGTATCCAAAACAAAAATCCGCGTTTGCAAATCAAAGAAGAACGTAAGTTGGCGTGTGACCACTAAAGAATGCAGTGATGAAGTGTAATTGGTCTGATGTCGAAGCTCTGATAACATGTTAACTGAAACTGCTACCATGCTGTTGGCCTTCTGTCACTTCTGTCACTGAGATCACGTTCAAATCTTTAGCTGTAGTAACAGAGTGGTTTTGTACAGTGTTTCTGCGCAGGCATTCTCCATTGAGACCGGCCCTAGCTGTCTGTCTGGCTGGTTGGCATGCAGGGAGGGACTGGCAACCGCACAGACACGTCTGTCATATCTGGCACTGCTGCCCATTTACTTTAGTTGCCTGGCACTGGTGGCCACCTAGTGTAGCAGCCTGGCACTGGTGGCCACCTAGTGTAGCTGCCTGGCACTGATGCCCACCTAGTGTAGCTGCCTGGCACTGGTGCCCACCTAGTGTAGCTGCCTGCATGGCACTGGTGCCCACCTAGTGTAGCAGCCTGCATGGCACTGGTGCCCACTTAGTGTAGCAGCCTGCATGGCACTGGTGCCCACCTAGTGTAGCAGCCTGCATGGCACTGGTGCCCACCTAGTGTAGCTGCCTGGCACTGGTGCCCACCTAGTGTAGCTGCCTGCATGGCACTGGTGCCCACCTAGTGTGGCTGTCTGGCACCGGTGCCCACCTAGTGTAGCTACATGGCACTGGTGCCCACCTAGTGTAGCAGCCTGGCACTGGTGCCCACCTAGTGTAGCTGCCTGCATGGCACTGGTGCCCACCTAGTGTAGCTGCCTGCATGGCACTGGTGCCCACCTAGTGTAGCAGCCTGCATGGCACTGGTGCCCACTTAGTGTAGCAGCCTGCATGGCACTGGTGCCCACCTAGTGTAGCAGCCTGGCACTGGTGCCCACCTAGTGTAGCTGCCTGGCACTGGTGCCCACCTAGTGTAGCTGCCTGCATGGCACTGGTGCCCACCTAGTGTGGCTGTCTGGCACTGGTGCCCACCTAGTGTAGCAACCTGGCACTGGTGCCCACCTAGTGTAGCAGCCTGGCACTGGTGCCCACCTAGTGTAGCTGTCTGCTCATCGTTAGATCAGTGGCGTAGTGGGGAAAATCTGTGTCTGCTTTATTAACTGGGGAAATTTGCCTCTGCTCTATGGTAATAGCTGATGCTTCTTGTATGAGTTGTTACTTTGTGCATTTGCTTTTTTAAAGGAAAGAAGATGTTTATTTTTTACCTCCTAATTAGTAGATTTAATGGAGCATAAGCGCTCATCCATCCATCCATTAGCTCGCATTATATTTAATGTCATGACATTTGCATGCATTGTGTTTCACATCAGGCATAAGAACATAAAGTAGAGCCATATCAAAATATTCTTTCATCAGCATATTTTGTGAAAGACATTGTTCAAAACCGCTGTGTGCTGGGTTTACTTTTCCAGTGTGAAAGGAGGATTACTGTGGCAAAAGCTGTTTCCTCGAAGTCGCAGAGGTGTGCTGAAAAAGTGGGATTATGCTGCGCATTTCAAAAGAACGCCCTGAGCAGACTCAGTCTCAGTCTCAGGCACCAGATGTAGTCCTCTATTTGTGCAGAATGCACAGTATACGTAATGTTTGGACGCCATCGTGGTGAATCAACATTTCTGCAAACAAACTACGGCTCTCTTCCACAAGCTGGCATGACCTAGCAGTGACTGTTGTGCACCAATATTATTATACCCGTCACTGGGGCTACACCAAAGCTGTCTGAAGTACTGGCACACATACTGTAGCCTAGTGTTTCTCAAAGAGGGTAGTACAGCCCCCGAGGGGACGTTGGGAAACCCTAGGAGGGCGTTGAGAAGGATACAGTTGAGAGGGGACGGTGCTTAACCATTATTAGGGGCATTAGTCGGTTTCATTTTTTAACGGGGGTGTTGGAAGGGTTATGATGAAGGCATGAAGTAAGTTGGGAGGCTTAGGAAGAGGTCCAGGGGGGCGTTTGTTCAAAAAAGGTTGAGAACTACATACTGTAGCCTGTGGGCAGCTAGGGCACAGACATGTTTTGTAAACAGTGCCTTGGATATGCATGGTTAAAAAAGGCCCTCGGCCCTACGTAGTAGCCCTAGTATCAACAGAGAGTGCTAGTAGTAGTTTGACACCAGAGTTATGAAAGCCTGGCTCCATAGACCTAGTGCTCACCACCACCACCAGTGTTTATGGTCACCAGACAATGTTGACAATTGCTTTCATACGATGTTTAAATAGAATCTCTCTCTCTCTCTCTCTCTCTCTCTCTCTCTCTCTCTCTCTCTCTCTCTCTCTCTCTCTTTCCCTCTCTGTCTCTGTCTCTTACTCTCTCTCTCTCTCTCTCTCTCTCTCTCTCTCTGTCTCTGTCTCTGTCTCATTCTCTCTCTCTCTCTCTCTCTCTGTCTCTGTCATTCTCACTCTCTCTCTCGCTTTCTGTCTCTCTATCTCCCTCTTTCTCTCTCTTCCTCTCCTCACTCTCTCTTTCTCTCTCTCTCATTCTCATTATCTCTCTGTCTCTCTCTCTCTCTATCCCCCTCTTCCTCTCTCTTCCTCTCTCTCTGTCTCTCTGTATCTCTCTTTCTCTCTCTGTCTCTCTATCTCTTTCTCTTGTCTCTCTCACTCTCTCTTTCTCTCTCTCTCATTCTCATTCTCTCTCTGTCTCTCTCTCATTTCGGTTTTGCACTTGCCTCAGCACAGTGTTGGCTTTGTTCCTCAGCTAGTGAGGTGCTGATCATGTCACATGTGCTTGACAGCAAGACGTTCCCTTTGTTCTCAAGTGTCTTCTGAGTGTGTCTCTGTGTTCCACGGTGTCAGTGTTGCCTGATGTACGATAACTATTGTATTTGTACCGTAATTTTGTCCTCTGTATGATCAAAAGCACATGATGCACGATCATTTCACAAGTTTTCATTCAGTTCATTTAGTTGCCTTGACACAATAATTTCCTTCCCAAAGTTGGCCCATAGTTCAACATTTTCAACCTGGCAACGTCTTTGTCAAAGCTTACTGGATGGGTTGACAGGGGCTCAACTCAGTGTCATCCAGCTGAAAAGAATTGCTTCAAATCCGAGAGCGTGCTAATGTATGTCAGTTTTTTATTAATGTATATTCTATAAGAAGACAAGGGGAACAAAAAAGAGACAAGAAGAACATCCACAAACCCTTTGAAGAGAACTGCGGTACATCTTACACTGTCAATCTTACGTGCAAGAGGCCTGCTTGGTGCTTCCCGTATAATATGAAAAGCATTAGGCCTACAGTGAACCTAATGACGCACTGGGTGGAATGTGTTGTTCGCTCCAAGAAATAAAATAAGAAAAAAATAACAGTAAGCAGTGTGTGGTGTTTTGCTGCCTTAAACCTGGACCTGTTTTATTGAGGGCTTATGCACAAGGACTCTTTTTTAAACTTTTAAATTATTTTGCGTTTTGTTCATGTTTGTGTAATGCCACCGCTGTTTCTCGACGTGCACCCATTGAAGCTCTGTCTGTCTCTCTTGTCTTTTTTGATTTGAAACAGGAGACATCTTGCACTGTCAACCTCAAGAGGCCTGCTTAGTGTTTTCCTTATCATATGAAAAGCATTAGGCCTACATTCGTACACGTTCATGTTCATGTAATGCCACCACTGTAGACGTGCACCCATAGAAGCTCTCTCTGTCTCTCATATTTTTTTATTTGAAACAGGAGACATCTTGCATTGTCAACCTCAAGATGCCTGCTTAGTGTTATGAAGGCTCTGGGCCCAATAGGCAGACACACAACATATACTGCACAGAAACATAGAATATGCAGGAAAAGAAAAAGAAGAAAAAGAACAAACAAGCAATGATGCCAAAGCATATACAAAAATACCCTTAGTGTTTTCCATATAATATAAAAAGCATTAGGCCTACATTCTTTTGCATTACTGTATGTTCATGTTCATGTTCATGTTCATGTAATGCCACCTACACACTGTCTCTAGACCTGCACCCATAGAAGCTCTCTCTGTCTCTCTCGTCTTTTTTTATTTGAAACAGGAGGTAAGGTAAGCCATAGGCAAGCAGCACTGTGGAGATGGAGGAGCTTACATTCTTTTGCGTTATCAAAATTAGAAGTTCAGAAAATACTGCACACTGCTGTTCTTTTTTTTCTTATTTAATTTTTTGGAGCGACCAACACATTTCGCCCAGTGTGTCATCCGGTTCGTTGTCCAAAAACCTCGCAAAAACTGGGCGAAATGCGTTGTTCGCTCCAAGAAATAAAATCATAAGAAAAAAAGAACAGTGTTTTCTGAACTTTTAATTCTTTTATTTTGTTTTAATCAAGTTTTCCTGCCTCACATCTGCACCTGTTTTACTGAGCTTGTGCACAAGAACTCTTTTAAACTCTGATTCTTTTGCGTTATGTTCATGTTTGTGTAATGCCATCTACACGCTGTCTCTAGACCTGCACCCATAGAAGTTTGCCGGAGGCTAGCCAGAGGCATGCGGAACTGTGGAGATGGAGAAGCTATTTAGTAGAAAAGTCGAACGCTCGGTTGTCATTCTTGTATTTTATTCTAGTTCTATTCTAGCATGACGCTGAAGAAGACTTAGGCCGAAACGTCTGTCTGTCTGTCACGCTAAGCCACTAGAATGAACAAGAATCAAACCCGAGAGTGCAGCTTTTCTACAAAATATTAAATTTTCTATTCACTCGCACCTGAAAATCTTGTTAAAAAAAAAACAGTTGTATTGTCTTTTTGTCAAGTCAAGTGGGTTTTATTGTCAATTTCTTTACATGCACTGGTCATACAAAGAATTTAAAATTACATTTCTTGCTTTCCCATACAGACATAGACTAATCTAGGTAAGGACATAGACAGTATAGACATAGACAGTACTTATACATGGACTTAAGACAGTATGGACATAGACAGTGCTCATACAGACATTTAAAGTGCAAGACTGGACAACAGAAGACTTGTAGAGAACATACATTAAGAGGTAATTGTTTTTTGTTTTTGTTTTTTTTGCTTTTCCTAAAGAGTCCTTTATAGCGTTCTGACATAGTAGTAGTAGCATTTGAAGAAAAAATAAATATTAAAAAGGTCTATCAAGTACAACAGCATATTTGAAACAGAGAGACAGAGGAGGATCGGGAAATGACCCCGGCTGGACTTGAGCCGGGGTATCCGTGGGTGGGCATGCAAGCCCAAATGTGGGGGGCTTAGCGCGCTGTGCCACAGTGCCCCCCTGAACTTTTCATTTTGATCAAGTTTTCGCGCCTCAACCGGCACCTGTTTTACTGAGCTTGTGCACAAGAACTCTTTTAAACTCTGATTCTTGTCTTCTTGATTTGAAACAGGAGCAGGTAAGCCAGAGGCGAGCGGCAGCGTGGAGATGGAGGATCTGCCCGTACCGCAGAACATCAAGATCAGCAACATCACCTGCGACTCCTTCAAGATCTGCTGGGACATGGACCCGCGGGCCAAAGACAAGATAACACACTACTTCATAGACCTGAACAAGAAGGAGAACAAGAACTCCAACAAGTTCAAACACAAGGTGTGGTACCTGTACTGCACAGCACCGCCATCAAGACAGGGAATGTCACTCCAGTGTGATCTGTAATGTGTCTGTTTAACACATGTAGCCTAATGGAGGCTATCTAGCAGAGTGTGGATGGCTTCTGAAGCCCCATGCAGTATCAGTATCATTATCATCAGTATCACATCAGTATCAGCATATCATTCATGCTGCCCATCCACAAACATTAATTTCTCAAAAATTAAAATCTCAAAAAGTATCAATCAAAAAGTATTAGAATTAGTATAAGTATTACATATCCGCCCTGAGCATGCCTTCTTCACTCCCTCACCCACCCTCTCTCCCTCTCTCCCTCTCTACCTCTCTCCCACTCTACCTCTCTACCTCTCTACCTCTCTCCCACTCTACCTCTCTACCTCTCTCCCTCTCTCCCTCTCTACCTCTCTCCCTCTCTACCTCTCTCCCTCCCTCTCCCCCTCTTCCCTTCTCTCTTTCTCTTCAGGATGTCCCCACCAAACTGGTTGCTAAGGCAGTGCCGTTGCCAATGACAGTGCGAGGCCATTGGTTCCTGAGCCCGCGGACGGAGTACACGGTTGCCGTGCAGACAGCCTCCAAACAGACTGATGGGGATTACGCTATTTCAGAGTGGAGTGACATCATCGAGTTCTGCACCGCCGGTCAGAAACACTTACAAACATCTATGCATCTGTGTAGACACACACACACACACACACACACACACACACACACACACACACACACACACACACACACACACACACACACACACACACACACACACACACTCACGCGCACACACACACACACATGGACACACACACACACAAACACACACACACACACACACACACACACACACACACACACACACACACACACACACACACACACACAGTACTCAGGCCTTTTTGACAGTGACAATAAACTCTTGCATCTTGAATCTTGAATATTGGATGATCATTAAATGAGTGTATTTTTTCTCCTCTTGCTTCCAGATTATTCCACAGTGCACCTGAATCAGCTGCTTACGAAGGCGGAGGCTATTGCTGGGAGGATGCTGAAATTCTCCGTCTTCTACAGGAATCAACACAAAGAGTACTTCGACCATGTCAAGTATGTTGTTTTTTATACTTATATATTTTTAGGGGCATTTTTGCCTTTGTTTCGATTGGACAGTATGAGAGGTTTGTTGAAAAAGGTAGGTCCGCACACTGCCGATAAGCTCCAAAAAGAAACGTTATTATTTAAAAAGCACTACTGTACAGTATCACTACAGTATGAGAGGTGACAGGAATCGAGTGGGAGAGAGATAGATGGGAGAGGATCAGGAAATAACCTTGGGTCAGAATCGAACCCAGGTCCCCGGCGTAACAGTGCACTGCCTTACCATTTGAGAGCCTCGACCACGTCAAGTATGTTTGACAGACATGAACTGTATCCAAAACACTCTCCTTTGAGTCAAGGTAGTTGAAGTATTAAAAACCCTTTATTTCACATCGGGGTAAACATGTTAAAAAACGTAGACAGGTTTCAGCCGTGTGGCCTTCATCAGGGCGTGTTTAGAAAGACACCCCTGATGAAGGCCAGACGGCTGAAACCGGTCGGTGTTTTTAACATGTTTACCCCGATGTAAAATAAAGGGTTTTTAATACTTCAACTACCTTGACTCAAAGGAGAGTGCTTTGGATACAGTTCATGTCTGTCAAGCCCTAAAAGGAATAACCAGATGCACCCCTTCAACCTGGAGAAAAGACTATAGAGCGCTCGATTCTTTCCTTTTGCAATTGACGTCAAGTATGTTGTTTGATCTGCACTACAATTCCTGTTACTGTTGATAGGCTCGTAGCCCCTTAATGCACGCCGCTCCTCCAGTGGCACACTGTAATAGCCACTGAAAAGTTAACTACCATAGTACTACAACACTATGACATAACTAGAGATGCACAGGATCCAAGATCCGGTTCCGGAGCCGGCAGGATAATAGGGTTTTTCACAGGATCCTGATCCGGCAGGATCTTAAGCAGTGGATCCGGTATCCGGCAGTTACCTAAAAATCAGGATCTGGTGCATCTCTAGCCTAGGTTTTTCAGTCAGTCTTTCACAACCCCAATTGCTGCATGGAGTGAAAGAACTTTGGAAGCGGCCAGTGCAGGCAGTGTGGCAGTAAGCCAATGAGTCTAAAAAATAGTTTGAGCCAATGTAATAAAAAGGGCCCACGTGTGCGAGTAGGCTATGTGTTTCAACCCTTTCGTAGGATCCGGTATCCGGTTCCGGATCCGGCAGGATCTTAAGCAGTGGATCCGGTATCCGGCAGGATCCTAAAAATTAGGATCCGCTGCATCTCTAGACATAACACAGGGCCTTTAGTAATGCACTACGACTTGGTCATTGCCATTCTGGTAACAGCAAATTTATAACGGTTAATAGCAGCTGTCTGACATAATTTGTTGAATATAAATAAAGGAACGTCTTTTTAATATGTATGATATTTATAATACACTCACTTTGTTGTGCCATTTTCCCTATCTTCATCATAGTTACTATACTGTACATTATATCACATTTGTAATACACACAACCAAGTTTGTGATGCCTTTACTTTAGCCCAGTGTTCTTCTATGTAGCATGGGTGTCCTCTTGTGTAAGTCCGTATGGCTTAACGCGTCTAAGGGAAATGTGTGTGTAATGCCACGTGAAATGTGTGGCTAATGTAGAATGATAAGTGTAATTACATACTCCCTGCAATTACATTCTCAACCTTTTTTGAATAAATGCCTCCTGGATCTCAAACTAAGCATGCCAACAGCCCCCTGACCTCATCATAAGCCTGCCAACACCCCCCTTAAAATTAAAAAATAAAATGAACTAATGCCCTCCAATGGCAACTAAGCACCGCCCCCTCTCAGCTGTCTCCTTCTCAACGCCCCCATAGAGCTCCTCAATGACCCCTCGGGGGCTACAGAGCCCCCGATGAGAAAAATTACTCTACATATATGTAGAGTGTGTCCTCTTTTGTAAGTCCCTATGGCTAAATGCTACCAAGTGAAATGCAGTGTGAAATGTAGTGTGAAATGTGTGTGTAATGTAGCATGTAAAGTGTAATTACATATCTCTTTCCTCCCCCCTTGTCAGAGAGGTCAATGGCGGTCGCATGATGCCATCGGTGAAGGACAACAGTGGCAGCCACGGCTCCCCCATCAGCGGCAAGCTGGAGGGCGTCTTCTTCAGCTGCAACACGGAGTTCAACACGGGCCAGCCGCCCCAGGACTCCCCCTACGGCCGTGTGCGCCTCACCGTCCCCGCGCAGGCCCTCTTCGGCCCCCACACCCGCCTCTACTTCGGCGACTTCTACTGCATGTACACGGCCTACCACTACGTGATCCTGGTGGTGGCGCCCAAAGGCTCGCCGGGCGAGGCCTTCTGCCAGGACCGGCTGCCGGAGCTCGACCTGGCCGACAACCGCTTCCTGACGTGCGTGCAGAGCGAGGACGGGCAGCTGGAGTTCCGGCACGCCGGGGACGTGATCCTGGAGGTCATCTACACGGAGCCCGTGGAGCTGGCTCAGGGGACGGTGGCCGAGATCAGCGGGCACCAGCTCATGAGCATGTCCACCATCAACGCCAAGAAGGACCCCAGCTGCAAGACGTGCAACATTAGCGTCGGGCGCTAACGCGAGCGTCAAATAGCTAATGCTAGCGTTCAAAAGCGAATGCTAAGCTAACTCCGCTAACACTTTGGTGACTGGCTTACAGCGCGGAAAAAAACAACACCTCAGTGGTTGCAAAAAAAACCCCTTCAGTCTTGATCCTATGCCCTGCTATGCCCTTAACTCAGACGTTAATGTCGGCTGCGAATGATGGATCCAGCAGCAGCCTTCATGTTGTCCGGTCTTGCATCGAAAAAAAAAAAACCCCACACACACACCAACTGGTGTTCCCTGAACTCTTGTGTAAAACGTTGTTAAAGTTGTCAGTGTGGAATGTCTATGCGATTCCAATGTCCGAAATTGGAATCAACATCCTGAACAGGTCTTAAAATGTATGTGCGATGATATGAACATGCAAATCCCTTATTTTAAAACAAAAAAAGAAGTAGATGAAAAAAAGACAACTCCTTCTGTATTTTACCTGAAAATCCAGAGAGAAACCAAAACGACATCTAGATACCCCTATCTTTTCCAAACCCTTCTGCCTAAGAAATCCTGTAAACAAGGTTAAGATGTTTGGCATAGACCTACACCACCCCTTTAAGCTGATATTCTGGCAAACCTGTTTTACCTGGCCGGTGACTGTGTTGATAATACTATTGTTTCCTTTCAAAGATCACAGTGCAGCTCCCCACTCCTCACTTCAGGCCCGCTTTGTTTTCTTTTCTGTTTTCAGTAGATTGGATTGATATGTTCATGTTTTCATTCCTTACTTACGGCACTGGTGTTTTGTGTGTGTGTGTGTGTGTGTGTGTGTGTGTGTGTGTGTGTGTGTGTGTGTGTGTGTGTGTGTTTGTGTGTGTGTGTGTGTGTGTAAGAATGCTTAGGGTCTGGTGTGAGGAACTGTATGGAAAGTGGACAGCTTGCTCATACTGACTCCTATTCATCTCTGCAGAAGGTCCATGTATTTGTCTCCACTGCCTCATGAGTCCCCCTAGTGGTGGTTTGTATAAACTGAATGGTGCAGAGTCGTGCTAATACCAAAGGCGCAGAGAAAACACACACCCCAAGAACGGCACTGGAAGCAGACATGTCATCCTTCTCTGGTGGCTGATCAGGATGTGGACAGACACATACTGTGGGAAGGTTTGTCTGTACTTGACTGCATGATACAAAGCGATGGGGAACCCTGGATCCTTTAGTTCACAATGCAGTGGTATATTCGTCCAAAAGGCCTGGATGTACCTAACCAATTCAGCCAGGTGATTAGGGGCAATCAGGGGCGTCATACAGGGGGGTAAAGTGCGACTAAGTCACCAGGGCCCAATGGATTTAGGGGGCCCACACACAGTCCAATTTATGTAGATATATATCAGGGGTGGTGGGGTGGGAGGGGGTCTATTGGAATGGATTGTACCTAGGATCCATAATTTGCTGCTACGCCCCTGAGGTCAATCACCTTGTTAAATTGGACAGGTAAAACCAGGTCATTTGGACTATGTGGAACTGGATTATAACTAGTGAATGCAGGTTGTTCATCACAAATTCAGTAGGTGCTTTTATGTCCTGGGTCATGTGAAGGAGATCGAAGTGTCACACGGCATCAAACATAACCAAATGTGGAGGCATTTGGGTGCTCTCTCCCCACCCCCTTTAAACTGCACATCCAAGTTTGAAACATAGGCTGTCTGTGGTGGATGCAATGGATTATTAGTGTGCTTTATATGGAGAAAAACAGTTGCAGTGTCGGTCCATTTTGAAATATATGTTTTGCTTCTAGCTGTGGCTGCAGTGGATGAGTTGAGAGGAAGGGTCACAAAAATGTAAATGTTTAAAGAGGTATCTGTTTGATCATCTGGATTGCAAGATGATGGAATACACCATTTTAAAACATGCACAAATGTAAATTTTGAAGCTACTTAAAATTAGCCTGGTAATGACCATCCCATAATACTACCATTTCATTTCGTAGTGGAGGCAATCCTTGGCCGGAAGTACGTGGATGGTCTCGCGAGGCTACTTAAAATACACTAGAAAAAAAACAACAGCACTGTCCCATGTGCTGGAGACGATATAAAATGTTAAATTAGATCTCCATGATGACAAAGGAAAATGATATTTTATTCCGTCCACTTGAGGAACACTGTGGAGATGATCCATGGTATCAGCATGCTTATTATTTACTCTTTACTGCCTTTCAAAAATATGTTGTGCAACGTTGCATATATTTGTTATTGTTAAAAAAAGCTATTTTGACTACTTGGCAGTGACAAACAGTCTATTGAAATAAGAAGGGTGTCACTCATTATATCGCGCAGTCATTCACCAAATAACAGCAGATTTGCAACCACAGATCAAAGAAAAATGTGGACAGATGGCTTCAAAACAAGTAACCTGTGTTGGAAATCCAACTATCAGTCCACAACAAACATAGAATATCGTATCAACACAAAGGCAGCTGAAAACGCTCATACTAAAGAAAAACTGAAATGCCTAAGAGGTGTCTGTTATATTTATTAGCAATGCATATGCAACTGACCGACCGGGCATAAACCCTTTCCTTGGCCTGTTTGATAGTGTCTGACCACCACTGTGACTATATGTAGTTATTTTAATATTATTCTCTTCTCTTGACTATGAAGTTGTATTCAGCTTTGTAAACTGTACAGTCATGGCATAGAAGATAGATTACAATTCTGAAAAAGTTGGACCTGTGATGTAAAGTACCTAAGTGAAATATAGAGTTGCTATTTAATTTTGTAATGGAAAAGTGTATAGTCCGTCCGTGAGTTTTTTGTTTTTTTCTCGAATAACTGAAATGTGCTGGAGTAAAATAGCTTGCCACTGGGTTTAAACATTGACAAAGTATACTGGACATTTTGGATCTTGTATGCTACTTACCCTATTCATGATGTTCCTTATGGGTCAACCAGGGCTGTATTGTGATGAAAAACCAGGCCGGGCATTTTTTTAGCCAAGGCCGGTCCACCAAGTATAGAAAGTGACAACGAAGCCTTTGACAAAGTGACAACGAAGCCTATGACAAAATTTTAGCGACCTAATATGAGCTTTTTTGACCCTAACAGCCAAAATTCTTGAAGAGGCCGGCTGTAGCGTCATGAGGACTGATACCATTGAGGGAAGAGGAGGGAAGGTCCAAAATTATCAACAGTCCACCGGGCAAATGCCCTGTATGCCATATGGCCAATCCAGCCATGCGGTCAATTTAACAACCCACTTCTGTGATCTAAAACACCCTAAACAATTTAAACAACATATTGTGTAGCCTATGGTTTACGGTCCCCTTTAAATGAGCTTAAAATAAGTCTTCTAAAAGTCATTTTATTAAGGCTGTCAAAGTTTGCTAATAGGCCGTTTTCAAGATTGTGCTACTCTTTCTTAATTTCTTTAAGCCCTGCATATTTTTCATTTGACCTTATCATGCAATGTCTCATATCGACGGAAAAAAAGCTTTAGAGTACAAACACACAATCCCAACAAAAACGTCCCCTTTTTTCTGCCTTACTCCATACACTCTTTACAGTACCAGTTCAATTGCAGTTAACTATAATCACATATCACAGGCATGGATGTTAATTTCAGTTCCTCCCTTGGGTTCCAGTTTTTATTATTATGATATGTTTCTGTTACTATGGTATGTTTATGTTACTATGGTATGTTTCTGTTTCTCTTGTGCCCTCTCTCCTGCCTCATGAATGTTTCTTTATTTTATCTGAAAGCAGTGTTGATCAACACCAAATGTGACTGTTTATTAAAAGACCATTCAGGTGTGTACCTCTTTTGTGTTGTGTGTGCTTTGTAGGCTTGTAATGGACACCGTTTGGCCAATGACGCTGTACTTCACTACACTACCATAGTAGTGCCACACTGAGGACTTCACTGCACTACCACAGCACTACATTACTAACACTACACCAAGCCGTAATATATAATCCCAAATTCTTGTTAAGATTATGTTGCCTTGTGGTGATGAGGAGATACCCTTTAAATTGCCATTTAACTATGAATTTAATTACATCGGAAGCCTTGAGTGAGATTCTGCTGTTTTGATGAAAAGCTAGAATGAAAAGAATGAAAAGAAATATAGACTGGTGTTCAACCATTTTGGGCTTAAAACCAGTTCAGGGGATTGAATTTGATAGATTTTGATGCAACAAAGACTGTCAGACCTCAGTTATTAATTACATTTTTGAAAAGTCTCATCCTTCCTCATTTTCAAGCAAGACTAATTGAATTATGGACACACTTTCAGGTCTGGGCCAAGGCCTGAAAACTTGCCCCATCATAGAAATCATAGGCCTACTGTAGGGTGAACATTGGTAAAGTGGGACGATTTTTGAAATTTCAGGTTTTCTGCCATTGTAGGCAAATGCCATTAAATCACATGTCAAACTTTTATGTTATTTTCCAAATCTAGGGTGTCTTTAACAAAATTAAGCAGAAATGTTGTAAATATTTTCATCACAGAAGAAATTATTTTGCTTTAAACAGTTCTGGCCAAGTTCAGAATGAACTTCCTGACCACTGGTAGAGTGGGACATTGCTGCTTTTTACATTTTATTTTATTTATTACACAATTGACATGGATATTTAAGTTTGTTATATGTGCATTTATGTAAAAACTGTTTGTTTACATACATTTTGTTACCTTTATATGAAGAATTTGTTGCATAAACCTGTTTACATGCAACGCACCCATAAACCTGATACAGCATGCATATTACTTCTGAAAAAGAGACTAATACACGATTTTATTAGTAATTTTCTTATAATAAGCAATTATAAGCAACATTTTATTGAAATATAAAACACTATTTGCTGTTTCACCATAAAAAATGTGCCCTGTCCCACTTTACCAATAGCCATTGGTAAAGTGGGACGGTGGAAAATGTGCCCCTAATTAAAATATTTTATTTAAAAAATTAATGCATTTTTAACTAGATGATACTTAATGAAGTCACCTTTCATATGAAAACAGTTGTTGAGGCCTAACATCAATATTTAAAGTGCTAGGCCCTTAACATTATTGACCTCAGATTGCTATGTCATTTTCAAAATCGTTGTTTTTTTGGTTCAGCCTTTGAATGACATGTTATCACGCCCCCCAGGAAGACATCACAACCACACTTAATATTATATTTTAAACATTACATGCTAGAGAAAATATATCCAAAAGATTTAATTGGCTACAGTAAAGCAATATGAAGATATTGATGATAAATGCACTTTACCAGTTGTCCCACTTTATCAATGTTCACCCTATGTTCTATGCATCACATAAGCGTGAAAGAGCACCACACTTTCAAAGAACAACTCAGACCAGTCGTCTAAATAGGTAGGGTTTTTTTTTTGCCTTGAAAACAACAATCCCTGAGAGTTATTATATCATAGAGTAGGCTACATTATCTTCCCAACAAACCACATATCCCAAAATACCTCATTCTTCCACTGGGCTGGGCCAGGCCACTGTTCGCTCAGTGATTGGGCTGCGTAAAATTACGTTGTCCAATGTTAGCAAACGTCAATTTTGCCGCTAAAGTCCGAAGGCACTGGCAAGGGATTGTTACCACAACACTGGATGAATTAGGTAAGCTTAATAAAAGTAATGATATATTACATAACTGTTTATTGTTATGCAAACGTGTCAATTAAATGCCATTCATATTTGGGTTAAACGAAGTAGTCGTTTGAGGCTTTGGCTGAGAACTAGTAGGCAACGACACATTGGGCGCCAACCGTGTTGTCAGAGAGACTGGATGCCCATAGAATCTCTGTTGTTGTTGTTGTTGGGCTGTGAAGGCACGAACGGAGGTTTAGAACTACGGTTAGTTTTACTAACAAGTGAACCAACATCTTGTAAAAGCTCGCCTGTTGTGTACATGGGTGTAGGTTTTGTTTCGTTTGCATACGCATGGTCGAGGAGGTGTCTCGCAAGCAGGATCCAGAATTAGCCATATGCTAGTTATTTCTTAACTCGAACCCTGGTCATTTGTCGTTATTTTTTTGCTAGTTCTGATGCTGAACATTCGACAATTTTCGAACATAGCTTTGGTTATGACCACCATGAACGACCCAACTGCAGACTCTATGGACCCAAGTTATGCTAAGTTGCTGAATTAAGTCAGGAACTACTTTTGCGGAGTGACATTTAAAATACAAGACTTGTGGCGTTAAGCTTATAGTTACATTGTAACCAGAGCCGTCTAGCTTGTGGGACAATTTGTCCTCCATACGCTTGCAAACGTGGGCAAATTGGCCAGGAAAAGTAAGATACCGGTATTCCTGCCATAATTCCTTTCGACTGTGCTGTAAACACGTCTAACTCTGAAGACCAGCTTTACTATTCACACAGTATCTCAGGCAGGACCCCCCCCAAACCAGAAATGCCCACTTCTTGACTTCTTCATTTGATGCGTTCTGTTATCTCATTGCTCAATGTTTTTTTTCTTCCTTTTGTAAATTGCAGTAGAACTACCGAAACATGGGAATTCAGGGGCTTTTGCAGTTCATCAAGGATGCTTCAGAGCCTATACATGTTAAAAAGTACAAAGGGCAGACGGTGGCTGTGGACACCTACTGCTGGCTTCACAAAGGAGCATTCGCCTGTGCTGAGAAACTGGCCAAAGGAGAGCCCACTGACCAGTAAGCAAAATTACATTCAAGAAGAGACTTGGAGTAAGAATAGTGAACTGTCATGGCAGAGGAAGGTTGATTTTTTTTTTCTTTCTTTCATTTACAGATATGTCACCTACTGTATGAAATTTGTGGACATGCTGCTGTCCTTTGGCGTCAAGCCTATCCTTGTGTTTGATGGCTGCAACCTACCGTCCAAGCAGGAGGTCGAGAAGGCACGTCGCGAGTGAGTGTGAAGTCCACTGCAAATGTTTGCCCATTGATGTGCTCTTCTGTTTCACTTACTTGGTTGATCTTAATGATTATACTGTTCTTGTCTCGATTGAAGACGCCGACAGGCCAACTTGCTGCGAGGCAAGCAGCTCCTGCGAGAGGGAAAGCTGTCCGAAGCCCGAGAGTGCTTCACTCGATGTGTTAATGTTACTCACTCCATGGCACATGAGGTCATCAAGGTAAATTCTGTCTGTAATTCCCCCCGCAAAAAAACCTCACACCTCCTCATCCTTAAATGTTTGATGTACATTTTTACCCATCTTGGACTATGGTGACGTGCTATACGTGCATGCTCTTCCACCTCTCTTTTTAAAAAGCTTGATGTAGTTTACCATGCAGTGCTGTGTTTCATTACTAATGCAAAGATTTGTATGTCCTTGCACATGCTTTTTTTGTTTGTCTGTAAGTTAAGTCTTGTGCATGTGCCTCCTCTGTTTGTTTGTCTTGGTGCCGTCTTGACCAGGGGTGCGTTTCTCGACAACATCGTTGCTAACTAACTTAGCAACTTACTTGGTTGCAATGCAATTTCCCAATGGAAACCTAGTAAGTTGTGAACTGGTTAGCAATGATGCTTTTGAGAAACGGGGTGCAGGATTCCCTGGGGCCTATTAGAAAGCTGGTTCAGGAGTAAACCAGGTTCAGAGGTAAATCATCTAATAGAAGAGCCTGGGGTTCTAATTTTTTGAAGACGCCATGCTCTTCTATTAGATTATTTACCTGGCTCTTAGTTTACCAGCTGGTTTACCAGGGGTGCATTTCTGGAAAGCATAGTTGCTAACTATGTTAGCTACTTTGTTGGTTGCAATGCAATTTTCCATTGGCAACTACCGAAGTTGCTAACTGCTAACAACCATGCTTTCCA
Organism: Engraulis encrasicolus; assembly: GCF_034702125.1. NCBI lineage: Eukaryota > Metazoa > Chordata > Actinopteri > Clupeiformes > Engraulidae > Engraulis > Engraulis encrasicolus. Next base: position 37,836,624 of record NC_085880.1, on the reverse strand, counting down.
GAAAATCACCCCAGCTTTGTAGTATTGGCCCATGGAAGAAGAGGTTAAATAACGGTGGTTGTTGTTTTGTCTGCAGGCTGCCAGGACCAGAGGGGTGGACTGTGTGGTGGCCCCATATGAGGCCGATGCCCAGCTGGCCTTCCTCAACAAAGCGGGCGTCGCCCAGGCCATCATCACAGAGGACTCGGATCTGTTGGCATTCGGCTGTAAGAAGGTATTGCAGAATTGTGTCCAAATTTGGTTTTTTAGAACTTTCAGTAGACAAGGTGTTTTAGTGGGTTTTTCCGCCCATTGTATTAACCTGATCTATGGAGGTAAGCATTTTTTTAAGTTGTTTTTTTAAATTATACTACTATAGTGTATTGAAGGGAGAATTGTTACCATAGTTTTCCAGTGAAGGGAGACATGGGACTCAGGATTTAAATCCAGCATAGCAGCTTCAACACATTGACAGGCCATTTGACACTTGTGTGCGTCATGTCACGTCTCCTAGGTGATTCTAAAGATGGACAAGCAGGGCCACGGCTTGGAGATCGACCAGAACCACCTGGGCCGCTGTCGTCTCCTTGGCAACATCTTCACGGAGGAGAAGTTCCGCCACATGTGCATCCTCTCGGGCTGCGACTACCTGGCCTCCCTCTACGGCATCGGGCTGGGCAAGGCCTGCAAGCTCCTCAGGACAGCCAGCAACCCAGACATCCTCAAGGTAATGATAACAATATAATCACCTAAATTACATTTCAGGAAATTATCGTTAGGATGGCCAGCAACCCAGACATCCTCAAGGTCAGAGGACTACAAAATATTTTTTATATTTTTAGCCTTTATTAGTGTCCGTACGACAGTGTGAGAGAGACAGGAAACGATTGGGGAGAGAGAGGGGGGGAAGGATAGGCAAATGATCCGGGCCAGAATCGAACCCGGGTCGCCGGCATAGCAGTCCAGTGCCCTACCGTTAGAGCCATGGCAGTGCCCCAAATTTGTTGTTTTTGTTATTTTATTGTGGCGCAAGCATAATGATTAATCTTCAGAGTCAAATGTCATTCTTTCTGAAGTGGACCATCTTATTTTCATCTTCCAAATCCATTCAAATTACCCCTCTCTTACTTAAAGTCTGTACTGTCAACATTTTTCTTCAGGACCTATAAACCCATATTGAATCTTGAATTTCACCAAAGTATTGTGAAGGCACTCATGGCGATCGTCAAGCATGTATTCTGAATTTTGGTCCTGGATATTCATGTGTTGTTGACATTAATTGTGTGGCTAAATTGGATTGTAAGTGTGGTAGCAGGCTATGCTCAATACAGTATATTTGAATTTTTAAAGGGACACTGTGCAGGAAATGGTCAGAAAAGGTATTGCAACTATACTGCTCATTGAAACTGGGCTGCCTATTGCCAAATTTGATCTTTACATGAAAGTTTACAAAGTAGTATGAATGAATAAGTTACTTAGAATTTGATGCTGGTGGTAAGTCTTCATGAAAAAGGTAACATTAGTGAATGGGTAGCATGCATTCTGGAAATAAACAACTAAACATCTCACACAGTGTCCCTTTTAAGGGTGCTTTCCAAGTTATATTCTAACTGAAATACAGAAAAGATGGTCAGTATGCATGAAGCATTTCCATTTATTACATGGTTGTCTAATTCACACCTTCTGCTTTTCAGTGAAATATTGGCTTTGAAACATTTCAAATACTAACTGTTAACACATTAGTTAACACATGAGTTTAAATAATTAATTGAGTCTATCTTATCTCTTGCAGGTCATTAAGAAAATGGGCCAGTATCTGAAGATGAATTTAACGGTTCCAGAAGAGTACCTGGAGGGGTTCACCAAGGCTGAGAACACCTTCCTCTACCAGCTGGTCTTCGACCCCATGAGCAGGAAGGTGGTGCCACTCAACCCTTATCCCGCAGACATCGACCCAGCAACGCTCACCTACGCAGGAGTGTATCCTTTTCAAGGCACATTCGCTCTTTGAGTTTGCAACCTTTTTTTGAAGTTGTTCTCAGCCTTTTTTTAAATAACTGGCAGGCTTATGATGAGGTCAAGGGGGAGTGAGTGCCTGCCAATGCCCACTTGACCTCATCATAAGCCTGCCAATGCCTCCCCCTCCCCTTTAGTTTTAAGAAATATTGTAAACAAATGCCCTTTAAGTGCGACTTTAAGTAATTTCCTTAACTGTTACCTCAGAAATGTGGGCGATAAGAAAGGTTTACAGATGGCCCTGGGTAACGTGGACATCCACACAATGGAAAAGATTGATGACTTCAATCCCGACCATGCACATTTACAGGTATTCTACACAAACTCCCACACTCTACAGACTTGCCTCTGTGTCTGTGCAATTTTGTGCTTTGCACTTTGCACACATTGCTTTATTTGTATACCGGGAGTTGAATGTTTTAGTTGCAAGTAGTGTTAATTCCCTGTGGTGTTTCTTTATTGTCTCGCTCTCGCTTTCTCTCTCGCTCTCTCTCTCTTTTTCTCTCAGACCGCCAAACCTCGCAGTCGAAGTTGGAACGATGGGCAAGAGAGCAAGTCGCTCCCGCAGGGCAGCATTTGGGCAAGGAGCTACGTCCCGGGCATTACCAATGCCCCCAATGTCACCCCAGCCGCCAGAGAGAAGCTCTCTCCCACCAAGGGGAAGGAGAGGGTAGTCAGCGTGAAGGGCCTGAAGCTTTCTCACAAAGAACCACAGGTCAAGAGACCCAGACAAGGCAAGTTATTGTAGTGAAGTTTTAAAGGTACACTGTGCAGGATATGGTCAAAAAAGGTACTGCAACTATGCAGCTCATTGAAACTGGATTGCCTATTGCCAAGTTTGATCTTTTCATGAAAGTTTACTAAGTAATAAATTAATAACTATTTTTTTAGTATGGCCTAAGTAGTCATTTTTGCAGCTAAAAATGACTATTTCTGGAAATTCAAAATGGCAGACCATGGAGAAGATCCCCCTTTTCATGGAAGAAAAGTCTTTTTTCAGTCATAATGAATACTTTGAATTTGATGGTGGTGGTGGTAAGTATTCATGAAAGAGGTAACACTAGTGAATGGGTAGCATGGATTCTGACGCACAAAAGGCTTGTCAGAATGTATAATGTAATATAAATATTACATTAATGTAATGTTAAAGCTGATAAGTAAGAACAAAGTAGTATGTGAACATAAACTGGAGCAACAGATGTTTTTGACCCAGCCCTTTTTCAGTTCTACTACTGGACTGGATATGACACAAGCCTCGTGCCTTTTAGTGGTCCTAACTTTTTGTGAGTAGACTCGCCAAGCTGAGATCCGCTCGCACCCCCCCTGCTTATAGAAGAACGGTAGTGGGCCACCAGTGAAAATGAGGGGTTCGGGGAGGAGGTGGGACGGTTCGAGAGCCTTTGTACAAGAGAGGTGAATGGGTAGGAGAGAAAAAGGAAGGCAGCTGTTAAGAACTGCTCGGGCTGCTCCCAGGACTACGTTTAAGAAACAACATTTCTCACTGTAACAGTCTTTTTGTCCTCCCATCTGCAGAGTCCAGTATTTCAGAGGATGATTTGATGCATCAGTACGGTACGTCAGACCAGAAGAGGCCACGCGTACAGAGCTCGCCCGTCACGACAGCTACCTCACCTGAGAGCCGGGTCAGCAAAGAGAACCAGGCGTCCCCTTCTGCCGCCAGACCACGGAACCGCTTTGCCACGCTACTCCAGAAGAGGAACCAAGGTGCTGGAGCCGAGGAACGTGAAGGAACACTTAGCAGGTAGGAACACTGCTCATTTTTGTTGCTGGCATGGCATAGATCCGACCAGAGGAGCTCCCGTTTTTAATCCATCTTTATTTCTTCGACGTTTCGGGCCACCACGGCCCTCAAAAACGGAATGGAAATAAAGATGGTTTGAAAGGGAGCTCATCGGTGTGCGGTTCTTCCTTGCCCTATGTGAGCTTTATGTTTTGACCCCGCACCCGCCAAAAAGGAATTGGATGTGCATGAGATCTGACAGTCCATCCTCACTACTCTGTATCCTCTCCACTCCAGATTCTTTCACAGCAATAGTAGCAGCAGCACGGCGCTGGAGCGACTAAGCTCCCCTTCTTCTCCGTCTTCACCCTCGGAAAACACTACAACTAGCCGCCCGGCAGCATCCCATAATGATAATCCCTCCGCAGTAAAGACAGAAGTGGGAGAGGAGCCTCTGGTGTGCGAGGAGTCGTGCAGCCCTCCCTCGTCTCCTCCCCCTCTGCCTTCCCGGCCGGCAAGCCAGGGACTAGGAGTCTTCAGCTGGTCAGGCAGCTCCTCATCTACCTCCTCCTCCTCCTCTTTCTCCTCCTCCTCTTCGTCAATTAGGCGGCCCAGCACCCCGGCCACATCAGGTAGGGAGTTTTCCCCCCTCACTGTTGTAGGGATGCACCAATATTCATACAGTACTGGTATCAGTATTGACCCTGATACTAACTTGCTCATTATACTCTTACTCTTACTCGTACTCGTACTCGTACTTGTCATTTCCAGGCACCGATAATGTTATTTTATGAAACAATGCAGCCTCTCATAACGCTGCATTGACTTGAAAGCAGCATGGGGAAAATAGCCATGGAAATGGGCAATACAACAAATTTCATAGGTGGAAAAATACAAGGCTGTGCATTAATTTTAACTGTATGTTGGGGGTTAAAGTATCGGGATCGGTACTCAGTATCGGCAAGTACAGATATGAATGTACTCGTATCAGTTTTCAAAAAAGGTGGTATTTGCGCATCCCTACACTGTTGCCACCAGGCTGGGTAAACATCTGCATGCCCTGATCCTTGTGGCTATATAGCACTTGTTTGGTTTTTTTTGGTCTAAACTTTCTGATTTTGTGAATTGAATGCCATTTTAATATTTTATTATTGCTATTACTATTTTGTCCCTAATAGCGTCAGCCTTTACTTGTCGTCTTTTTTAATTATCGGTAACCATATTATATCTATTTCAGCTTTATTATTTATATTATTTGTATCTTTTCATTTCATTATTTTTTATTGTTATTATTTTTAATATTGTTGTTAATTAACTGTTAGGCACATTGAGCTGCATGTCTTGTATAAATTGTGCTTGTGTGAATTATACAAATACAGTTATTATCATGAAATTATTATTATTGTTATTGTTATTATTATTATTATTATCATGATTATTATTTATTTATTATTATTATTAGGTCTGGCCGCACTGCAGCAGTTCCAGAGGAAGAAGGAGGGCTTGTCCTGGGGCGGCTCTACTGCACAGAGCTCCAGAGCACAGCAGCGCCGCCGGTCAGCCTGTGTTTCGGACGATGAGGAGGAAGAAGAGCAGAAGGAGAAGAAAGAAGAGGTCAAGGAAGAGGAAAAGGAGGAGGTGGCAGACTGGTGTGTGAGGGAGAGGTCCTCCCCAGACTCGCCCCCCTCCCAGGACAGTGCCTACTTCTCCCAGCCCAACAGCACCTTTGGCAGCCTGGAGGAGACCCCCACCTCCACATACACCAGTCTGCTGGACGTCGCCACTCCTGAGGTAATGATGTACCACCATTCATTTTTTTTAAAGTATGTTTTGTGGGCTTTTTGGGCCTTTATTATGACAGGGGAGTGTGAGAGGAGACAGAAATTAAGGAGGAGAGCGATATGGGGTAGGCCTGGGAAATGACCCTGCCCGGATTGGAACTGGGGTCCCCATGGGCATGCAAACTCAAATGTGGGGGCTTAGCGCGCTGCGCCACATCGCCCCCGATGATGTACCACAATTGATGTTTTGTTCACCTGCCTGTAGACCTCCGGTACGTACGTTATGGCTGTGGTGGTTCTTTAAATTCATAAACCTTTCTTCCTTCTGCTTTCTCAGAAAACAGACTCGCCGCTAAGCCAGGAGGAGAGCCCCACTGATGCCTGTAGTCCAGAGGAAGGGAGGTCCACCCCCGTGAGACCAAAGGTGGGTGGAAAGACGGTCCTCTCCTTTTCACTCCTCATGCAGGGCTGATAGTATTCAGGCTCCATGCCTGATTTCAGACTTGACAGAGTTTGAAAAAAAAAACAAAAAAAAACATGGATAATAATTAGCCATTAGGTTATTCTTATCTCAGAAAGTGTTACATGTTTAGGGTTTTCTTCTACTATCAGGCTTGAATAATGGTCATACAAAAGTTATTAAATGTTTGAATAATGTGTCAAAATAGGCCTACGTTACGTCACTATGCAGTATCTTGTCGTCGTCGTTAGAGCAGGGGGAAAAGTTCAGGCTCAGGATTTTTTTTTCACTATCACCCCTGCTCATGTCAGTCAACTGTGATGCAGTACCGTTGTGGAGATGTTCGATAGTTAGAAGAGCAGGTGGCTTAAAAAAAAAAAAAAACCCTTGCAGTGCTGACTCACACAATTTGAATTATCATAGAAAATGTGTAGAGCAAAGTGACTTGACTTGATGAGACGTTAGTGTCGCATGCGGATAGATCATTGGTGTTATTGTTTGATGGGCACAGGTGAAGAAGGTAACAACTAGGGGTGTAAATCACAGCCTTCATGACGATACGGTACGGTATCGATTTCTTAAATCAGGGATTCGATTTTTTTCGATACTTAAGAATTCCCCACGATACGATGCGATTCGGTTCGATTTAATTTTTTCCAATTACTTTTCCACTACTATTGTGTTATGGAGCTAGGGCATTGCACAGAGGCCAGCGATTCGATTCTTAAGAATGCCCCACGATACGATGCGATTCGATTAAATCGCCGGCCAATACTTCTAATACATCGATACATTTCGATTTTATTTACATCCCTAGTAACAACTCTCATGTGTTCGATATCATTGTAACTAATTTGATATTCATGAGCAAACAAATAATCAGCCCGTTTCAAAAGCAGAGGTTCCAAATGTATGTTGTATGTTGTAAGGTGTTTCCCTCCTTTCAGTTAAACCGCCCATTTTTAGGCTTTCTCCTTTTCACTTTGTGGCTATAGTGCGTGTTTAACATGAGGCTTTTTGACTGCTTGCCAAAATGTTTTTTTTTCCCCTGTGAACTTGACTGATGCAATGACTGTCTGTTGCCAGCAGGTGGCAGGCCTTCCCCGCGTGCGGCCGTCGGAAGTGGCCAAGGGAGGGAAGATCCGCACCTCGGCCCCGGCGCGCGCCAGCGGCCTACGCAAGAAGCCTGCTGCAGGGCCTGGAGGGCGGAGACCTGCCAACGACGAGAACCAGCCAGGTGTGCAGGCAACCATCAGCGGCCTGTGGAAGAGCTTCGGCTTCAAGAGGTGGGTGGTGATCAGAGGTGTAAGCAGCAAAGTTTTGGCCCAAAGTACAATCAGCTCCAATGCAAATAAAATACATACAATTAAATACATATACTCATGTACATACTTAAATACATGCAATAAAATACATATACTCATGTACATACTTAAATACATACAATAAAATACATATACTCATGTACATACATAAATACATACAATAAAGTACATATACTCATGTACATACATAAAATCATACTCTAAAACGGCAGGACATTTTCCACGCGATCAAAGGCTTACAGTATTCAAGTCACAATAAGCTTGTTTTGAGATGACTGACTCAGGGCAGTCATGGGTGAGCAGTTAGGGCGTCATACTTGCATCCCAGAGGTTGCCGGTTCGACTCCCGACCCGCCAGGTTGGTGGGGGGAGTAATCAACCAGTGCTCTCCCCCATCCTCCTCCATGACTGAGGTACCCTGAGCATGGTACCGTCCCACCGCACTGCTCCCCATGGGGCGCCACTGAGGGCTGCCCCCTTGCACGGGTGAGGCATAAAATGCAATTTCGTTGTGTGCAGTGTTCACTTGTGTGCTGTGGAGTGCTGTGTCACAATGACAATGGGAGTTGGAGTTTCCCAATGGGCTTTCACTTTCGCTTTCAAATCTATACATTCACAGTATTAGTAATAGCAGAGGCTGTGGTCCGTAAACCGTGTGGTTGTGTGTTGTGTGTGTGTGTGTGTGTGTGTGTGTGTGTGTGTGTGTGTGTGTGTGTGTGTGTGTGTGTGTGTGTGTGTGTGTGTGTGTGTGTGTGTGTGTGTGTGTGTGTGTGTGCGCGCGCGCGCGCACGTACGCACAGTATGCACTATCTCTCAACAGTCAGTGTAGGAGGTCAGTGAGGTGCAGCAACGTTTGGACACGATCGTCCTGAACTTGATAACTTCAGTGTCCAAAATGTGTCTTATTCAGTGTGCAAACCTGCTCCCACCTTAAACTGTATTTTTTGGCTCCATGGACATTTAGAGTGCAATACCCTTGCTTCTAATCAATGTTATGCAGCTTCACATGAAATATACCGGTAGGCCTAAAGTCCAGGGGGAAATCCTGGTTTGTGCTCATAGTACGGCCCTTGGTGGACGTCATAACATTTGAAGTGGGGAGGAAAGAGTTCCTCTCCCCTAATTTAGGCCAGCCCCTCAGTGAGGCTGCCAGTTTTTGGTTTATAAACACAGCGTTGTGAGGAGGGGGGTGCAAGACACTGGCAGCCAACCACTTGAGCTAAATTTTTTTACAGACAGCGATTTCCAACAATCAGAACTTAAGTTGAGTTGTGCGCAGCCAGTTTCACGCAGTCAGTAGAAAAATAAAACTTTGGACCCTTGTATAGGAAGCCTGATATCATGGGCCTATACTACAAAGCTGGTTCAGGATAAGTTAAGGTTAAGTTAAGAGGTAAGTTATCTGATATGAGAGCTTTTCGTAGCCTCTTACTGCAGCAGGGGTCGCCGGCGACCCTATTCACTTGCTGAAAATGCTTAACCACATCATAACAACATTGCTATGACATTACAGAGAGCCATAGTGCTGCGCTGAGGGGTTAAGGACTCCAGGCTCTTCTATTAAATGATTTACCTCTTAACTTAACCTTAACTTATCCTGAACCAGCTTTGTAGTATGGGCCCCTGGTCAGGTGGCACGTGAAGCTATAGACTTCATAGCATAGGTAAAGCATGCATGTATGCCTTTCTGGAACAGGTTTTGTGACTCCCTGCAATCGATGTCAAAACAGCTCCCAGGTATGTAGGCAATGTCTGTAATGTAGATGTACATGCCCAGAAATTACCATTTCTGCCCAGAAGTGACATTGCTACTGAAGACTCATGCTCAAGCAATGAATCTTCCTTTACCTAGCTCTGTGGCTCCCTTTTGATGTTTGATGTTTGTGGTGTGTACACACATATTGAAACTGAATCGGCGTTTCTTAAGCTTGCCTGTAAATCTGTAAATAGCTAAGAGTATTTCCGGCTGCCTTGAATAAGTGGGACTGGACAGTAAATTGAAATGGGGGGAGGGATTGTTTTTTTTATGATTGGTACATCAGCAGACAATTAAAAAAAAAGACACTGACCATTTCACTGTTTTTCTTTAATAAACGACGTTTCGGTCCTAGACCTTCATCAAGTAAACTCAAGAGAGTTTATCATTTATTAAAGAAAAACGGCAAAATTGACAGTGTGCAGGAGTTTTTCAAGTTGTCTGCGGAGTGACCCATGAGCCATCTCCGACGCACCTGCCAGCTGAGTTGTGGGGGGAAAAAACCCTCCAAGTTTAATGATTGGTACTTTCCCTGTAAGTGTTTATGAATAGTCAGCCAGTGTGTAGCCAGTCAGTAGTTTTTTCTGACGCCACTGTGTAGTTAGAAAGCCTAAAGGCGAAATAGTCAGGTCAGGTGTAACTAAAAGGTTATTTAGGTAGTGTATATAAAAAGAGCATCCAAGATGGTGGCAGCTCCCATTGTTGTTTGGAAGGTTTAGATCTGGAATTTGTAGGCGTGATCTGTGTGCCTCGTACCGTAGGGCCAAGAGATGGGCGTGTCATGACGTGAGAGATTAAAAATCCCCTGCAGCAGCAGCCAGAATGCATGCCAGCCAGCCAGCTAGCTAGCCAGCTAGCAGTGTTAGCAGCCATCTGAATCCAGTCAAGTCAAGTGTACTCTATTGTCAAAAATCTGTGTAACAAGGTTAGCACAGAAGGTTGAAATTGTGTTTGAGCAGTGTCCAATGTGCATATAAACTAAACGTATAAATAAGACATTGACTAAACACACACACACACACACACACACACACACACACACACACACACACACACACACACACACACACACACACACACACACACACACACACACTGTGCAGTTAAACTAACATGCCTCTCATCAGGCTGCTACTCATGCTTTGAAGTCAACTCACTCCACCTGGTTTGCCACTGTGTGTTGTGGTGTGTACTGTGTCTGTGTGTGTCTAGTTTTGTCAGTCTGTCTGTCTGGCTTGTACATGCATGTGAATAACGCATGTGCCGTGGCGTGCACAGCAAGGCCCACATGTGTGACATGACATGAGTGGGATTTGTGGTGTCTGTCTTCTCCTTGACGTCGTCTCTCTCTGCCGATTAATTTGGTTGCTCTGTGCCAAGTTAACTGGTACTCTACTGCAAACCTCATCCCCACCCACCCCCGGTGCTGCTTGCTTCGTCAGAACAGGAAATCTCTTCTGGAGCAGAGTTTTTGTGGTTGCCTTGCGGTAGTTTCAGAAGCTTGCCTTGCCTTGCATTAGAAGTAAACATGCTGAAGAACTTCAAATGAACTTTAGACCAGTTGCCTTCTGTGGTGGTATCCATTTTTATTTATTGATTTTTTTTTTTATTCTCACCATTGCAGAGAGGCCACCAAGATTGCGCCGTGCAAGAAAGGGGAGCCCATGTCGCCAGTGGAGGACAACGTGGTGACGTCATGCTAACACCTCCAGCGGACTTCCTGCTAACACCTCTGGCTAGCGGACTTCCTCCAGACAGGTGTCTGAAATGGTGTTCTTTTCCAGTATGCGGACTCCCGTCCTCAGCCTGCACTTGTGGCCTCACGTTTTGCTGACGCCCTGTCTCCGTTGAGAAAACAACAAAGTTTCCCTGCTGTGTTAGCCTACCCACCACAACTCTTGGGGGGCTATTCTTCTCTCACCATCCCGATTGCAAATGAGAAAATGACATTAGAATTGCGCTTTTTGCGAGATGGTGAAATCTGTCTTCAATTTCAATAGACAGTAGTCAATTTCTGTCTTCAGTGACGTCCTCACGAGGCCACAAGCAGGCAAGCAGGCAAGAGAGGACGGGAGTCCGCATATTAGAAAGAGGACTCTGGTGGCTGACCACAACATACTGTGTATGTTAAAGCTGGACACATCAAATGTTTTTTTTGTTTCTGTATGTCTTGACATGCTGCTTTTTTAAATCTACTAATAAAATGTATAATTTTTTTGTCTTATATGTGACTTCATTGTCATAGTCGTGACTCAAAATGTCAAAATCTAAAATAACTTATACAGTATGTCCTGGTCTTAACAGCAGCAGTTTCAGGAAAAATATAACTTACAGATGACTTGGAATACATTGTTAATGTTGTGAGGGCTCATTTAAAACCCCACCCATCCCCCCCACCTCATTTACAACGTTTGTGGCCCTTGAGGTCATTTGATCCGACACCCGACATAGTTTTAATGTTGCAGCTTCACATGAAATATGACTCTTGAATCTTAGAAGATACCGTTGCAATACAATTAAGTTCTATTCAGGGGACCTAGAGAAGGTGGGGTCTGTTTTAAAGGTCACTGCCTTCAATATAGGCCTAAAGTGCAGGGGGAAATCCTGGTTTGTGTTCATCGTACAGCCCTCAGAGGACTTTTACAGCCCTCGGATGAATTTGAAGCGGCCCCTCTAATGAAAAAGGTTCCCCACCCCCAACTCACTATGGCATTCACTATTTGGCTTGGAAGGAACCGGGGATAACATCAGTTACAAGTTACAACCAGGGATAACAATCAGTTACAAGTGCATGGCTAAACAATGAACTTTTGTCATGGTGATGCGTTCTTACTCAATTTGGCATATCTACAGGTAGCATGCACTCTTGTCTTGGTATGTGTTTGAAGTCCGACCAAATGAATGCTTGTTGTGACATTCTACCAAGTTTCAGGTTTAGGTTGAGGTCAGAGCCGGAACTATAGGGGGGGTCATGCAGGGCATTTGCATCTGGGCCCAGGGCCTTCCTGTATTAGTAATGGGGTCCTATTATGGCCTTTGCAGGACGTATAGGGGGGCCCTATCAGTGTGTTGCCCTGGGGCTTTGTGTGCAATTGTTCCGCCATTGGTTGAGGTGAAATTGGTTGCTTCCTCCCCTTTGTGGTATTGTCGCTCCGCTCGCCACTCACAAGGCCAAACTCTGACTTCCTCTTACATTTCTGAAATATGTTTAGGAATCAAAGGTTGAATGTCTGCACACTTGCTCCCGTTTTTTCTTTTTGTTTTCTTTTTCCCAAATTTTCACAAATAAAACAAAAATGAAAACTGGAGTAAGTGTGCGGACATTCAACCTTTGTTCTCATAGTATCTCACCTTTTGTCCTGCACCTGTGTCTTGGATGTGCGCACCACTAGCTCACTTGAAATATGGTTTAGGCGCATTCATTTCTTTTCTCTATAGACACATTACAAGGGATGTTGGACAAGGCTTTGTTAATTGATACAGCCTCCTAACTTGGTTTTCAACTGCGTCTGAGGTTTGGATTCTTGTAAGCTCTGAGCAATCATCATGGACGGATGGATAGTTGATTAAAAAAACAATATTTTGCCCTGAAACATTCTAGCCATGGCGAACAGGAACAAACCTGTGTTTTGAGTTTGTGGTTGTGAAATCTGAGTATGGCTGTCCTGTCTGCATGTTGAGCGTCTAGAGATAGCATCGCAGGAATCCTGACTTTCCTTAAGCAAGAGGAGCATTGCAGATTGCCCGGATGCCAAGCATGTCTTTGTCTTTGTCTTTGTTTTTGACACCAGCTTTATGAAACAGGCCCATGCTTCTAGAGGATTTCTGCGAGTCGTGCTGTGAACAGACATGCATGGACAGTGTTGTGGAACGAGCTATTCTGTCAGAGATAGGCCTGCTGGTTTCAAAGTTCATAAGCATGACAAAAAAGAGCATTACACACAATGTCTAAACTTATTTGCGTGGATACAGCTTCACATGTCCCTGACTTACTTATTTCTGTTGTAGTAGCCTACAAGCCAATTTGAAAGGCCAATTCTTTTGATGGTGTGATTTAACCCCATGGGCCTTTAGTATTGCAGGGCCTTTAGTGACACAGGGCACTATGACTCTGGTCATTGCCATTCTGGTAACAACAAATGTATAACACTGTGTTTTAACGGGTTAAAAGGTCCTCTTATGTTTTTTTCATCCCTCAAAGAATTGGCAATCATATTCTTTCCTCTAGCCTACTGCATGTTTGCAGGTAAGCCACGATTCTGGAATGCCGTGAGACAGCATTCTCCACAAGTGTGTTGACTCTGTACAGCTACAGCAGTGACACACCCTGCCAATGACACCATTAACACTACGCCATCTCAATCACTCACGCATTAGCAATGTCAGTATCGTGAATCACGTCTAAATACCTCAGATTAATTGCCGGTATCTGACTAAGAGAAAGCAGTCACAGTTTGTCTCTTTCCATGGTATGATGAACCTTTTAAAAAGCAGCAATGTGGTAGTAACGTGTGTGAAATGGAATACTTCCTGTCGGCGTGAATAGTTTTGGTATGCAGATCTCACAAAGTCCCCTCTGGCTCCATGTGATATCAGATCTTGTCGACTAGCCCAAGGCCTTCCATTTACCTGGTTGAAACCAGAATCGTGCCAAACTCACCCTTCCATGCTATCAGTTACACCTACGTAGGCTACATATACACCTGTTCTATATGCCCATGTAGGCCTGCAACAGAGAAACCTTTTCACTGCACTTCTGAATGGTTTAGTTTAGTTAAGTTTATTAGGATCCCTATTAGCTTGGCAGAGACCCAGCTATTCTTCCTGGAGTCCAACAATAAAATCATATAGCCTACAGTTAAAACATTCTATACATATAAACAACCATCAATTGAAAAGAAAGAAAAGAAGAATAAAATACATATAATTTAATTACATTTTAAGGGTTTTAGACCTTGTAAAAAAAAAAGACGCTACCTCTGTTCTATATTAACCGATTTTGTGGTGAGTCGGACTATAGTGTAAAAATGAAAATTTCCCCAAAGACTTCAGGGCAGAGAAGATCCGATGAGGCACTCAAGGTTACAATTTTTATACTTTTTATTTGGCAGCCAAATAGAACGTGTAATAAAAATTGTAACCTTGAGTGCCACGGATCCTCTCTAATATACAATGGATGGGTCTCCACAACCCAAATGGGGGTCAGCTCTATGTTCCCACAGCCCATTGGTCCCACAGCTTATTCCTCCGGCTCCATTTTCCAACATGTTAAAGAAATTATTCAAATATAGGCCATATGTCCCACAACTCCATTTTCCCACATTTCCGAGTAAACTAAGAGAACGCACCTTTCTCCCCGCCATGGAACATAGGGTCTCAATTTCAACAAGTTATTTGAAATGTGGGAACATGGGACAGCAGGAATATGCTGTGGGACCAATGGGTCTAGAACAGTGATTCTCAAACTTTTTCAGACCAAGGACCACTTTGTTCCCCCAAAAATGTCCAGGGACCACCTGACAACTGAATTGACAGTTGACGGGTGCTATTGCAACACTAATTTTGATGCAGATCACTTACTTTTTATTCACATTTACAAGCCTGTCTTATTGTGGTGAAAATATGACTTCAGACATGTTTGGCTTTGTAATAATGTGTTGTATATATAGTCTTCTGCTAGCTTGTATTGGAAAAGTAGAAATCCCTTTGCGGACCACTTGAGCTCTGTCGTGGACCACCAGTGGTCCCCGGACCGCACTTTGAGAACCACTGGTCTAGAAATGAATGTTAAAAGTTTTAGTAATGTGGGACCAATGGGCTGTGGGAACACGGACACGCTCCCATCCAAATGAAGACTCTCTGCAGAACCTTTAAGTTTTTTTCAGTGTGGACAAATTCATCAGAAATTCCATTTAAAGACTGTTATTGCATATTGAAATATGAAATGGGTCAAAGCCTTGTCATCATGTTTACTGTGTTCACTACATGTGTTTTGGAGGACTTTGGGTAAATCTGGGATGCCTAGTAACACAATCTAAAAACGTTGTCTGTATTCAACATCATACCAACAGACTGTCTTACATAAGAGCACATTGACAGCACCTCAGGAATCAGACTACACAGGCCCCACAGTATGGCTGTCTATACAAGCCTTCAAGTTTGTCTGAGGACGCACTCAACTTCTTGGAAAAATGAATGACTTTGGGTGTGCGCACTGCGCGATAAAAGGTATCAACTTAAAGAAGAAAAATCAGCACTCACAAGCTACGTCTCATTATTTATTTCTAAATTACCACCATGTCCACAAGCAAATGTGTTTCGGCTCTCAAGCCATCATCAGTGCGTGGTACCTATACAAGCCTTCATCGCGCTCATTTCATTGTCTACTCTCTGCTTCATTTTACAAAAGTGATCCGACTTCTTACATGGTTAGCTGCTCAACAAACTAAACTAATGTCTTGATTGAGGGAATCTGTAGTTTTTCAAACAAAGGACAAAGGATTCTGTTGCTGGTTGCCAGCATGTAGGCAGGCTACAGTGTTGCCAGCTTGGGCGGTTTCCTGCCCAATTGGGCTGCTTAGGATGACCGTCTGCGGGTAAAAATGGATTTCAGAGAATTTTTAGCCATAGAAATCAATAGAATTGGGCGGGATTTAGTGCTTCCGGGCGGGTTTGGAGCATTTTTTGGGCCGGAAATCATCAACCTCATCTGGCAACCCAACATTGCAGCACAGCCACACAGCCAGCCGCATACCGCCCCTGAACCGCCACTTTGGTTGGTATTCCTACAATGGAAAATAGGGGGATGGGGGAGGTTGAGCAACAGATGCATTGCAAGAATCTCACCTTGAATTGACAAAACAACCAGCTATGCCAAGAATGTCAGCCAGTGTGTGTGTGTGTGTGTGTGACAAAGAAAGGTACTACTTCAACCACAGAAAGATGAGCTAAGTTGTTTCTTTACACTTACATGCATGATAGGAATTGCACTGTCCTGCCAGGCCAGCTATTGGCTTTTTTCAATGGTTAATAAAAGATTTTACCTGACAAATACAGTACATAGATGAAATTTAAAAAAATAACCCAAAGATTCCCAAATATTCTCTTTGGGTTAGTTCATTTTTAAAATTTCATCTATGTATTTGTTTGGCGGTATTTTAACCCATTTTTGCCTAATACTGCGCATACGTTGTTTAACCTTTGGTGCCTGCAGCGACATATACACTGTATTCAGGCTCTTGAGAATTGAGCTTTTATATTAAAAATGTGGGTGTGTTAGAGCTGAATGAAGACATTCAAATGCAAGATGAGGGTCCTAACTTTTAAATGCGTATACTTATTTCATGTTTTTATGTGCTTTGGGGGCTGAGATATTAACATTTTAATAGGCAGAGGGTACCTTTCCTCTAAAAGGGCTTGGGCATTCAGCAGGCGTTTTTTTGCTGGTGCCTTAGGCTAAAATGGGTTAACCTTTATTGGTACAGGACAGTGAAGGGGAAGAAAGGAAATGAGGTGGAGAGAAAGACAGAGAGATGGGGTAGGATTGGGACATGACCCATGCTCTGGGTCTATTCTCTTTACGGTTAACAACATCCTGTATAACTGTTTGTTTTTAGCCTGTACTAGACACTACATTTGTTGTACTCTTAAATGAACAGAGCAGAGCCCCAGTAGTTGCCGTGCATGTGCATGTGCAGTGCTGTGAACTGTCTTTTGTTTAGCTGGCTGTTTTGTTTTTTTTTCCTTCTGCTTCTTTCTTGCCTGTGATATCTCATTAAAGGCTGGAGCAGGAGAGGGGCATGCTGGGGCTTGAGGCCTAGACAGCGATACCAAATTGAAACAAGAATAAAGACCTCCCTTTTTGTTTTTTACCCCTCCCCGTCTTTTTTTCACACTCTCTCCTCTCTCCTCCTCCTCCTCCTCCTCTCTCCTCCTCCTCCTCCTCCTCCTCTTCTCTGAAGTTGTTGCTTCAGGCGATGGTACCTATGCAGGCAGAAGGCATGTAGGAACAAATTCTCTCGGCTCCCATCACTTTCATTTATTAGCACAGAAACATCTGGTGTCTTCCTCCGTGGTTTTCTCTGATGATAATCCCAGTATCTAATGCTTTCTTTCTTTCTTACTTTTCTTTAGAAGAGAGGCGTATGACTGCTCTTGTTCTCTGAAAAGTATACTGCAGTAGATGTGTGGAGTTTCAAATGCATTTGTGCATGGCTTCTCTTCAACTTCATCAACAACGACATGTAGGTATTTACAGTTGAGGACGATATTATTACACACACACACCCCTTCAGCCAATTTCAATATGCTTTTGTATTGGTCACGCTACCCTTGACTTGCCAGTACCCAGTGATGCCACATTTGTCGGCTCAGCCCTTTTCAAGATCAGAGCTATTCTAATGGGGGCATGGTTTGTTTACATTTACAAAAAATCTTAACATAGGCCTACTCCAAAACTTTCCCCAAAAGGTTTTGCTGTGTACTAGTTGTCTGCTGATGTTGCATAACCTTTTGGATGTTTTTGGGAATAAATCAATATGTTTTTTTTTGAATTGTGAACAAACACCTGCCCCTATTACAATGACCAGGATCTTGGAAAAGGCTGAGGAGAGGGGAAAAATCTCTGGTACGGACAAGTCCAGGGTAGTGTGAGCATTACAACTGCATGGTGAAATAGGCTGAAGTTATGCTTTAATGTTCAGGGAGCTAATTATGTCATTGACATTTTCGCTCTTTTTTTGTTTGAACCTGCAACTAAACTGCATTTTCTCAGAGGAAACGCTATTAGTATGCTTGCGTTGTACTGTACAAGGGGCAGAGGTGTGTGTGTGTGTGTGTGTGTGTGTGTGTGCGTGCGTGCGTGCGTGCGTGCGTGCGTGCGTGCGTGCGTGCGTGCGTGCGTGTGTGAGAGAGAGAGAGATACATATAGAGAGACAAATCTGATTCTACATGGCTGTGTGTTTGTGTGCGTTAGAGAGTGAGAGATAAAAAGAGATGTGTGTGTGTTAGAGAGAGAGAGATGCGTGTGTGTGTGCGTTGGTGCACACACACGTATTGGGTTTCATGTGTCACAGCCATGGGTGGTTTGGGAGAGGTAAGGGTGGGATTAGAATCGGCAACCCTCTGACAGACCAACACCCTACCCATTAGGCCACTGCCACTACCTGTATACAGTGGTTATAGCAGCATATTAGGCCATGGCAAGCATCTTACATGCCCAGGGACTGCAGATGGAAATAAGCTATTAGCTATAATCTGGTGCATGTCATCTTTTTACTATGTAACTGATGTATTTTGCACATGGTCCCTGATGAAATAAACCAATAAACTAAAACTAAACTAAACTAAATGAGAAGAACTAAATGCAGGAAGACTGTAATTCTACTTATCTACCTAGAAGCAGTGTTAATTTTGTCATCCATTTTTCAATTTAGTCTTAGTCTTAGTCTTATGTCAAATTCTATTCTTAGTCTTAGTCGCTTTTAGTCTTTCAAAAATCATTTTTGTTATTATAGTTATTATTTAGTCGACTAAAAGTCCTCAACATTTTTGTCTAGTTTTAGTCTTTCACAAGTCATTTTTGTTTAGTCATTATTTAGTCGACTAAAAGTCCTCAACATTTTAGTCTAGTTTTAGTCAAAACATTTTAGTCTTTAGTTTTAGTCACAATACAATAAAACACAGGGCCTTTTGTAATGCATCAGAAATTGGTCATTGCCATTCTGGTAATATCAAATTTATAATACTGTGCCTGAAAGGGACACTACATGTAGGATTGTATGTAGGATTGTATGCCAATGACATGCCTTTCTCTAAATCTATCCTAGCTAAGCTTTCTGTGACAGTGTTTTTGATCCCACTGTGCCAGCAGTCAATAGTGGCTACAAATGTGAATATGTCTCTGGTGGTACGTATTCGTAAAGGGATTTTTTTGTTTGAGAAGCTTTTCCCCCTATATTTGTTCGGGTAAGTCTGCTAAAAGGTACATTCAGGATTTTTTGACAGCGGTCTGCGAAAGTGGTCCGGAGCATTCATTTACTAATGACTCAAACAGGTATCAGTGGATTCAGCTGTAATTAATCAAACTTCTAATCCCATTGTGTCCCTTTAAATGGTTGATTACAATTTAACAATTAATTCATGGGTTTTAGCTGTGGTTGTACCAACCTATGTCTGAGCCCCCAAAAAAGTCTACATCTTAGTCACTTTTAGTCTTTCACAAATAATTTTTGTTAGTCAGAATTTAGTCGACTAAAAGTTAGTTCTTAGTCTTAGTCGCTTTTAGTCTTTCACAAATCATTTTTGTTTAGTCATTATTTAGTCGACTAAAAGTCCTCAACATTTTTGTCTAGTTTTAGTCTTTCACAGATCATTTTTGTTAGTCAGAATTTAGTCGACTAAAACTCTAAAAGGCTTAGTCGACTAATATATTTAGTCTTAGTCTAGTCGACAAAATTAACACTGCCTAGAAGGGAGGAAGAGTGGGAGGGAGGTGAGAGACTTGGACATGACAATGGGGAAATCTTAACCCTTTCCATTTATCTATTCAGGCTGTGAAACAACTTTTCTTGTTCCATGGAAAGTATACTGTACACAACAATGTCATCCCTATGACTTTGTTGAAGTTGAGTTGAGTTGTACCGCTGATTTGCACAAAGTGATTTATAACTTCCCCCATAGTCCCGATGAGGAAATGGGGTATTAAAGCATGCACAATAATCGTATTTACACTTTAGAGCGCAGTATGCATATTGACTTGCCGCAGGAAATTGAATAAAAAAAAATAATCACCATATCCTTGTGACCTAGACAAAAAGTTGTCACTTGATGAATAATAAGTGGTCTTAAAAAAAGAATCTTCTTTTTTCACACACTGAGATTGTGCGCTTTTCTTGATTCACCAAGCAAAACTTTTCTACAAATTTTTATCCTCAAACAAAATGAGGATATCTGGAAGGCCTAGTGGTTTGTTGTGAAATTAGCAAAACAGTTTAATCCGTCATGGCCAATGAACAGAAGAAGATTATAGCTGTGTAAGGCTCTGGCTCTTCTGATCCATGAAGGAGAGCGATATGGTTGGACTCACTATACCCGCAACACTGCAGTAAATGAGAGTGATATGTTTGAAATAAATTGGGTCCTTGTTACATTGTACTGAATGTATTAAGGTGGGGGGCCCTTTTCGCTAAATTTGTCCTGGGCCCAGCCAAAGCAGTTAGCGGCCCGGCACACAACACTGCAGTGTATGCCAAGTTTCACATCATGCATTTCTCATCAGAACAGTTGTGCCGCAAGGCCCAAGGGCAAAACACTGATTTGGGCCCCCAGAAGACCTTCCAAGTTCCTAAAAGGCAGTGATGGGCGAGATGGGTTCAATCTAGTATAAGGCCACATGTGCTCATTAAACTAGCCAATTACCTCGTTGGGCACGCACACACACACACACACACACACACACACACACACACACACACACACACACACACACACACACACACACACACACACACACACACACACACACACACACACACGCATACATTCCCTCTGTGACACACACACACTACACACTACACACTACACTCTGTGTACATTGAAAGACACAATATAAACTGAGTGCCTCCTTATTTGTTGCCAGTGCCTTTTAAGAGTACCCCACAA
>NC_085880.1:37788405-37810905 GCF_034702125.1 Engraulis encrasicolus | reverse complement strand
GGCTGGACCTGCAGGACAAAGCCTCAGGGTGAAAATCCTCCACATCTCAGGCAGGGGTGTCGATCAGGGGGGTAAAGTGTGACTGAGCCATCAGGGCCCCTAAAGGGCCCACACCCAGTCCGATTTATGAGATATTGACTGGGGTGGGGTGGGGGGGGTGTCCATTGGAGCTGATTGTACTGTATATAGGGCCCAAAATTTGCTGCCACGTCTCTGATACCAGGATATGGCTGGGGGGGGGGGGGGGGGGGGGGGGGGGGGGGGGGGGGGGGGGGGGGGGGGGGGGGGGGGGGGTTCCATTGGAGCTGATTGTACTGTATATAGGGCCCAAAATGTACTGCTACGCCCCTGATCCCAGGAAAAGGTGCAGGCCAAAGGCTGACTGAAAGTTTGGAGTGTGGAGTCCGGACATAGTTAACCTGTTAAGACACAGCGAAAAAGTCATAGTGCATTACCAAAGGCCCTGTGTTGTGTTGTAGTACTGTAGTACTATGGTAGTTAACTGTTCAATGACTATTACAGTGTTCCACTGGTGGAACGGCGTGCATTTTGGGCATCCTTTTCTTCTTTGATTTTATTTTTATTCCATGGCCTGCCAGGTCACTTTACACAGTTCACAGTTTTCACGCTGCAAAGTTGTGCAAGAGAGATAATAACAGAGCGTGTTTCAGAGCAAATGTTTTCGTGTGTGTGTGTGTGTGTCCACGGATGTGTGTGTATGTGTTTGTGTGTGTATACACATTTGTGTGTGTGTGTGTGTGTGTGTGTGTGTGTGTGTGTGTGTGTGTGTGTGTGTGTGTGTGTGTGTGCAATTGTGTGCATTTGTGCATGGAGGGGGTGCATGGGTAGAAAGCACGTAACTCTGTATGCATCCAGAATAACAGGTTTCAGGCATTCCTCCTCCGCCAACAGGCCATGGTTTAAATACCAAAGGCATGATGCCGTGTGTGTGGGTGTCTGAGGGTATGTGTGTCGTCAGATGAGTGGGTGGGTGGGTGTGAGTGGTTGTGTGTGTGTGTTGAGGGGTGTTTGTTTGTATGTGTGTGTGTGCAGGGGTGTCGTTCAGGGGGGTAAAGTGTGACTGAGTCACCAGGGCCCCTTGTATATAGGGGGCCCACACACAGTCTGATTTATAAAGATGTATGGCTGGGGTGTCCATCGGAGCTGATTGTAAATTGGGCCCAAAATTAGTGTGTGTGTGTGTGTGTGTGTGTGTGTGTGTGTGTGTGTGTGTGTGTGTGTGTGTGTGTGTGTGTGTGTGTGTGTGTGTGTGTGTGTGTGTGTGTGTGTGTGTTGAGGGGAGGGTGTGAGTGAGTAGTTATGCGTGTGTTGAGGGGTGGGTGTGAGTGAGTGCATCTTCAAGTAAGTATCACCTGGCGTTGGCATGTTTTCTACCAGCAGTCAGAACATTCTTTCTTTTTTTGCCTCATTTTTTGCATGCCTTGGTTCAACAATGATGTTTAAGTTTTATGTGCAGTATTTAGCAAATACTTTTGTCCAGCGTGACTGACAAGACTGTAACATTAACGTTGAACGTATGAACAGTGAAACACTCATCCATGCCAAACTGAGTGATACTATGGGGATGTTAAACACAAGGCTCCGGGGGCCAGATGTGGTCCTCGTCCAGATGGTTCAAAATCAGGGGTGAGTTTCTCAAAAGGGAAGCCTGTTAGCAACTTCAGTAGTTGCCAATGGGAAAATGCATTGAAAGCAATGAAGTAGCTAATGTAGTAAGCAACTTTGGTGTCGAGAAATTCACCCTAGACTGGCTATATGTGACCAGGGTTGCCAGATAAAAAATGCTCAAAACCCGCCTAGAAGCACAAAATCCCGCCCAATTCTATTGATTTCTATGGCAAAAATTTGGCGTTTTTTTCTGCTAAATTACATTTTTACCCGCACAGGGCCATCCTAAGCAGCCCAATTGGGCGGGAAACAGCCCAATCTGGCAACACTGTATGTGACCCCTGAACTGAAATGGCTTTTACACCCCTGGTGAGTGACACCTGTGACATACTACTTCAAGTTTTGCAGGCCGTAGTTTAAAAAGTTGTAACTTCTGATTAATGTGGTTTGCTCCTTTTTAGTTCCATAATTGTCAAGTAAATCTGGTGTAAAGAACAAACCACATCAATCAGAAGTTACACGTTTTGACAATATGGCCTGCAAAACTTGAAGTGGTATGCCACAGATGTCACTTTGACACCGAATGTCATTTCCTACTGGTTTGAATAGTGTGCCATTCCTCAGGTCAGACTGATCAAAATGTTTGGCATTTTAAAATGAAAGTGTTTTTTTAGCAGTCAGGGAAAAAAAACAGTATCAGTTGCCCTATAATGCACGCCGAGCCATCAGAGGCACACTGTAATAGTCATTGAAAGGTTTATTTACCATCAGTGGCAGAACAATTACACACTGGGCCCCAGGGCAAAACACTGATAGGGCCCCCCATACAGCCTGCCGAGGTCACAATAGGGCCCCCACTATTAATATAATATCAATGGGCCCAGGGGCAAATGCCCTGCTCGCCCCTCCTATAGCTCTGGCCCTGTCTACCATAGTACTACACTACTATGACATAACACAGAGCCTTTGGTAATGCACTACGACCCGGTCATTGACATTCTAGTAAAAAGAAATGTATAACTGCATGTCTTAACGGGTTAACATAATTGGTGACTCAATATTTCATATATCAAGTGAGTTGTGTGAAGCACATGCCTTTGATCATTGTAAGTAAAGATGACCGTAGCAAGGGCTCATGTCGATGATATACATATTGATGTTTCTCAATGGGGGCTTTACAGCCCCTACCAGAAAGCTTTAGGGGGCACTCAGAAGGAAACAGTTGAGAAGGGAAGGAGGCCACTCAGTTGCAAAGTTTTAATACTAAGGGGGCGTTGGCAGGCTTATGATGAGGACAAAAGGTGCATTGGAATGCTTGAGGTGATGGGGTAATGGGGGCGTTTGCTCAGAAAATGTTGAGAAACACTGATAAACAGTAGATGAGCCAGAGAAGGAAATACACAGACGTTAAAGGGACACTGTGTGAGATTTTTAGTTGTTTATTTCCAGAATTCATGCTGCCCATTCACTAATGTTACCTTTTTCATGAATACTTACCACCAGCATCAAATTCTAAGTATTCATTATGACTGGAAAAATTGCACTTTTCATACATGAAAAGGGGGATCTTCTCCATGGTCCGCCATTTAGAATTTCCAAAAATAGCCATTTTTAGCTGCAAAAATGACTGTACTTGGACCATACTAGAAAATATTTGTTTATTACTTAGTAAACCTGCACAGTGTCCCTTTAAGTAGTTATTCTCTCCCTCAAAATACTGTTTACAAAATGGGTTAAGTAGTGTGACAAGCTATCTGTAGGGGTGGCTTCGCTAATATGTCTGATTTGGTTCTTTGCAGTGCAGTGTAGCCGCCACACTAAGGACGTTACTTTACATAATAAGGCAAGTCGCCAATCTGTCGTTCGAGTGAGACATGTGAAAGACATTTCCGCTTCCAACCTGTAGAGCGACAAGAGGAAAAGTGCCTCGTTGTTGCTTTCAGACATCACACCTTTGATTGGTTTTGGATTCCACCTCAGAGGCAGAACAATGACGGTACTTAGAAACTTGGAGCGGGTGCCACGGGCGTGAGTAATCATCACCAACCCCAACCCGTTCCTACCCAGGGCCACGCCAGTTTCAATTGTTCAGAGATAAACACATCATTTGGTATTGCATAATTTACACCGTAGTTTTTGTGGACTATGATGACTCAGCTGACAACTGTCGCAGTGCACAATTACTTAGTGATAATGCATTTGTGAGTAGGTATAATGAATTTGAGGAATTTGTGGTGACATGAAAACAAGCCACTGATAGATGCATATGCAGATAAGGTGGCGTGTGTGTGTGTGTGTGTGTGTGTGTGTGTGTGTGTGTGTGTGTGTGTGTGTGTGTGTGTGTGTGTGTGTGTGTGTGTGTGTGTGTGTGTGAGAGAGAGAGAGAGAGAGAGAGAGAGAGAGAGAGAGAGAGAGAGAGATAGGGTGTGTGAGAGGGTGTGTGAGTGTAGTGAACTGATGTAAGGCTGATGCCTTCTTTATGTAAACTGTCTGACATCTTAACTTCCCTCGGATTAATAAAAGTACCCTACTCTACATGGACAAGGTGACATGGTACTGCTGGAAATCAGCTACTGTTGTGTGACATATTCCCTTGGCAGTGCAAGGCATCTCTGTAAGGGTCACATTTATTGGGGACAAAATATTAGTAGAGTAGAAAAGAATAGGCCTATATTTTTTCCTGCCAGTGTGAAATTTCTCTTTGGTCTCAATGTATGAAATTGTTTAGGGACATCAAGTAGGAAGCATTGATCCTATTACACAAACTACAAAGTGCATCATTTAATAGGGAAAATGGATGTGGCATAAGTGAACAGCATTCATGGGGATATTTGTTTTGGGGGGTTTTAGCCTTTATTTGGTCAGGATAATGAAAGCAGCAGAGACAAAACAAGTAAGGAAATCGAGATGGGGAAAGGTTGGTAAATGACTCGGGCCAGATTCGAACCGGGAAATGTTGTTATTAGAACGCTGCACCCTCATGGAGACATGTGTTGACTCTGTTAATTTTACTTACGTATCTGGGGTTGGTTTATTGTTGCCTATAATTCACATCAGTTTAGGTATCAGCGTAATGGACTTCTCATTCTACTTCTCTACATATTACTTCTGGACTTCTCATTCTATATATTATATGTACTGTATGTGACTAGCCACAAGAAAACAGGTCGCAAGTAGGCAGTGATGGGGCATTGGCATTGGCAGGCAGTAATGGGTTCTTTATTTACAATCCAGGGCCACATTTTCCAAATTACTTTGTTTAACCTGTCCAATTCAACAGCAATCACCTGGCTGAATTGGACGGATAAAACCAAGTCGTTTGGGAAATGTGGCCTTGGATTGTAACTAAAGAATCCATTTTGCCCCATCACTGCAAGTAGGCCCGGGGGCATATTGAGTTAACCATCGATTCTGATAGTTCAGATTCTACGCTCTTCAAAGATACCTTCCGATACTTTACACATAACACAGGAATCTGGTAATATCTGATGAATTTGTGGCATTTTAAATGTGTTCACTTCTTTAAGTAGAAAACAGATAAGTCAGCTCTTAAAGTTTATCTTGCCCATAGGAAAGACATGAAATCAGACATTTTAAAGACAAAATGTTAACTTTTAGATAAACCAATAATATTCTCTGAAAGATTGAGTATCTCCCTCAAGACCTCAACTTGCACATTCTTCAAAAACATTTTTAAAAAATCGGATTTTCCTCAGTTTCGCTCTCAGAGACACGTGTCTCTGAGTTTGAAATCTGGTCACATATAAAGCAAGTCATTCGCATTCCAAACTTACCATGGCTGAAAATGTTTGTTTTTTTCTTTCCAGGTTTTCTGAAGACCCTCATTGTATGATATGCAAGTGTAAAAAAGACGCCTGAATGAAAATGGTGAGCATGCAGTCATAACTCCTGAAGAATTGCATGTGGAGTTGGTTGTAGTTTAAAAAGACACCTCAAGTCGAGTGTGTGTGTGTGTGTGTGTGTGTGTGTGTGTGTGTGTGTGTGTGTGTGTGTGTGTGTGTGTGTGTGTGTGTGTGTGTGTGTGTGTGTGTGTGTGTGTGTGTATCTGCATTTGGTGTGTGTGTGTGCATGTCTCTGTATGTGTATGTACTTTTGTGTATCTGTTATGTGTGTGTGTGTGTGCGTGCGTGTTAAAACCATTATTTTTTTCTATACAGCTATTCAGTGTCATGTGCATACATATTTCTGCAAACTCATCATCAGTGTTATTTTTGTTGTTCTCTGGAATTGTCTGTAGAATGGGGAAGTAAAAGGGGAGGGCATCTCGGCTGATGTATCCCTGGGAGACGCTAACGTGGGCGTAGGGGGAGGAGCCCTGATCTCTGCAGAACCGTCCATCAGCAAGATGATTGGCCTGAAAGAAGGTACACTATGAAAATGATATCAGTGATGAGTCATAACTTTTAATTTATTCTGCTATACAGTACTCTGCAATGGTAACAGCATGATTTAACTTGGAATCACACATTTACCAGGCCCCAGAATTCCAAGTTTATTGAAATATTTATTGTAAGTTGTGTAGTTATAAGTTGCGTGTTGTTTGAACACAAAGCTGCAATTGAAATCTCCATGCAACTTACAATAAGGAGGATTTAAATTAACTTGGAATTCTGAGGCAGTTGGGTTTTTTTTACAGTGTAGGTGTAGAGTGGAGCCTGTTCATGTTGCTCTTGTATGCGTACAGTGTTGCCAGATGTATTATAATTATCATATTTGTACCATAATTTTGTCTTCTGGACGATCAAAAAAACATGATGTTCATAATTTTTCAGAGTTTTCATTCAGTTGCCATACACAACTATTTGGTTCGTGTATGATCATTTCTTAAAAAAAAAAAAAAAAACCAAACCGATAATTTTGTTCAGCATTTTCCATCTGGCAACACTGTTCTTGTAGAACAGCTTGGACAGCATTACTCTGTGTTAAACAACCAATCACATCCATTTCCTTTTCAGTCTGTCTTGGAATCCTGTTGCCTGTGCCTGTACTAAGAAGCAAAATGAGGAAATAACCAAATTAGGTTTTAAAGTTTGTCTGAGAGAAAACAAATGCTTTTGGCGGTGTATCTTTGGACCCGTGATAGCTGTTGTATCTGTCCATTTCAATCCCAAAGTATGCAGATACGTAGATACAGATAGGTACTTCAATAATCAAGTGCTTCCATTTTTTATTTTCTAAAGCTTGATATATTTTTGGTTAAAAAAAATATATATATATTTTTTTTTTACAAAAAATATTTTTGGTAAAAAAAAAAATGAATAAAACATCTGATATATTTTTCTTACCAAAGAGATAGCAAGCTTTAGAAAATAAAAAAGTATGAAACATCTGATAACCCATTTTAGAATGAATGTAGGCCTTTTAAAATTGTGACGCAACTCTGCCTGCGAAGGGGTTGAGATTGTTAACACATTTTGGTGAAAAAATGATTTGTATGGAACTTCTGTTAAGCCATTTGTGAATGAGCAGATGGAATAGAAAACATGCCGTGTATCATCATTATTGTCACATATACAATTTAATCTTACATACATGTTCACTATGAGAAGGAAGGTATTTCAATAATAATAATAATAATAATAACAATAGTAACAACAACAATAACCATAATAATAATAACAACAATAATTATAACTATAATTATCATTCTTGTTGTTGTTATTGTTATTATTACAATTATTTATGATTACAATTATTATCACAACAACAATTCTTATTATAATTCCGTCTGCATAGGAGATGAGATTGTTGCTGCTACCATCCACCTGGACCACCTGGCAAAAGATGACGTCATGAAGGTTCTGAAGATGTTGGAGCCATACGACGACAAATTGGAGATCAAGACTAAATCCAGTCTTGGAATCGATGTAAGTATTTGGAAAACTGGGATTTTCTTGCAAGATATGCTTTGCTTTTTGCCAGTGTTAGTTTCTTGGAATGGTGAATACAAAAAATTAAATTTCTACATTTGAGATATCAGTTCAATAAAGACGCTTTTGCACACCTCTGTAGTTGGGCAGGTGCGTAGGATGTTATCCCAGCCGGGTTGTCAGTCAAGTGAAAAGAAATCCTGCACACTGTCCATTCCACCAACAAACTTTCGGTCATCCGACCTTCTTCAGGTAAAGTTACTGGTTAAAACTTTAGGTTAAAACTTTACCTGAAGAAGGTCGGATGACCGAAACGTTGTATTAAAGTTTGTTGGTGGAATGGACAATGTGCGGGATTTCTTTTCACTTGACTACATTTGAGATATATCATATAGCTTAGTACAAAATTGTTTAATGGTTAATGATGAGATGTTTTATTTTAATACAAATTTACATTTTCTTTTGCCACAGCTCAATGGGCCTTCTTTGGCGAATGGACTTGACGGCGGGGCAAAGTTCACCATGCCAACTGTTGGTCTTGCTGGACCGCAGGTCAAAGGAGCTGCGTTGGACGGCACCATTCAGAGTCCCGATCTTAGCATCACTGCTCCAACATTGGAAACCCCGGATGTGTCTGTCAACGTGGACAAACCAGAAGTCAACACCAAGGGACTCAAATATAAACCTCCAAAGTTCACCATGCCAAACTTCCACTTGCCCGCAAAAAAGCCAAAAGTTACAACCCCAGAGCTCAGTCTTGAAGCCCCGGGTCTTGATGCAGAAGTGAAAACTCCAGATGTCGATGTCACCTTGCCAAAAGTGGACGTCGACGGCCCAGATGTGGACGTCGAGGCGCCGTCCGGGAGGTTCAAGTGGTTCACACTGCCAAAGCCAAAGTGGGGTCACTCCCGACCTGCCATTAAAACAGATGTCGATATGGATTTAGAAACCCCAGATGTGAGTGTGTCTGGTCCAAAAGTTGATGTGGATCTGCCCGATGCCAAGGTCGATGTTCCCAAAGCTGAGATTGAGACTACCGATGTTGACATTGAGGCTCCATCACATAAATTCAAATTCCCAAAGCTGAAGAAGCTCAAGCTAGGTAAACTCAAAGGACCAGATGTGGACATTGAGGCAGACACCCCAGACCTGGATGTTTCCGTGCCAAAGATTGAGGCTGACCTGAGCTCACCTGAAGTCGATGTAAAGTTACCATCAGCTGACATCAGTGGTCCAGATATAGATGCTGATATTGACGTAAAAGCCCCATCAGGAAAGATAAAGTTTCCCACTCTAAAGAAGCCCAACTTCAAACTGAAACCAAAGGTGACTACTCCAGATGTGGACATTGATGCAGACATCAAAGCCCCTGAGGTCAATGCAAATCTTGAGACACCAGACATAGATGTAAGTCTTCCAAAGGCAGAAATCGATGGACCGGACATTGAGGTGAAAGCTCCGGATGTAGATATTGATCCTCCCTCTTCTAAATTCAAGATCAACTGGCCCAAGATGCCCAAGCTGAACCTTGGAAAACACAAATCACCAAGCTTCGAGGTTGATGCAGATGTTGAGTTACCTGATGGGGATGTAACGTTGCCTAAGGCAGATGTCACAATGCCTGACGTGGACGTCAAAACACCAGACCTCAACCTTGATGTTGATGTGCCTGACGCAAGCCTCAAAGGCCCTGAGGTCGACGTCAGTGCCCCAGATGTCGACATTGAGGCTCCATCAAGCAGGTTTAAGATGCCCTCAATTAAATGGCCAAAACTTAACCTATCTGGACCGAAAGTGAAAACCCCAGATGTTGATCTTGATGCAGATTTAAAAGCACCAGAAGTGGATGTCTCATTACCCAAAGTTGAGGCAGGCCTAGATGCCCCTAGTGTAGCTGTAAGTGTTCCAGATGTTGACATTGCTGCACCAGACCTCAGCCTTTCTGGCCCCAACATAGATGTTGATGTGCCAGATGCAAGCCTCAAGGTACCAGAGGTAGATGTGGAAACACCAGACCTCGACCTTGATGCACCATCAAAAAAGATCAAGCTGCCATCATTTAAATGGCCGAAATTTGGAGCAAAGGCAAAAGCACCAGAGGTTGACATTGATGCAGATGTTAAGGCCCCAGATGTAGATCTGTCAGTCCCCAAAGTAGAAGCAGGACTTGATCTTCCTAAAGTTGATATCGATTTACCCAAGCCTGACGTAGACCTCAAAACACCAGACCTCAACCTTGATGTCGATCTACCTGACGCAAGCCTTAAAGCACCTGAGGTCGACATCAAGGCCCCAGATGTCGACATTGAAGCCCCATCAAGCAAGTTTAAGCTGCCCTCATTTAATTTGCCAAAGCTTAACCTATCTGGACCAAAAGTGAAAGCACCAGAGGTTGACATTGATGCAGATTTAAAGGCACCAGGTGTAGATGTGTCCATACCCAGTGTTGAGGCAGGCCTAGATGCTCCTAAGGTTGATATCGATTTACCCAAAGCTGACGTAGACCTGAAAACACCAGACATCAACCTCTCTGCACCAACACTAGATGTTGATCTGCCTGACGCAAGCCTCAAAGCACCCGAGGTCGACATCAAGGCCCCAGATGTAGACATTGAGGCCCCATCCAGCAAGTTTAAGCTGCCCTCATTTAATTTGCCAAAACTTAATCTATCTGGACCCAAGGTGAAAGCACCAGAGGTTGACATTGATGCAGATTTAAAGGCACCAGATGTAGATGTGTCCATACCCAGTGTTGAGGCAGGCCTAGATGCACCTAAGGTTGACATCGATTTACCCAAAGCAGACTTAGACCTAAAAACACCAGACCTCAACCTCTCTGCACCAACACTGGATGTTGATCTGCCTGACGCAAGCCTCAAAGCACCTGAGGTCGACATCAAGGCCCCAGATGTCGACATTGAAGCTCCATCAAGCAAGTTTAAGCTTCCCTCATTTAATTTGCCAAAGCTTAATCTATCTGGACCTAAAGTAAAAGCACCAGAGGTTGACATTGATGCAGATGTTAAGGCCCCAGATGTAGATCTGTCAGTCCCCAAAGTAGAAGCAGGACTTGATCTCCCTAAGGTTGATATTGATTTACCCAAAGCTGACGTAGACCTCAAAACACCAGACATCAACCTTTCTGCACCAAAAGTTGAAGGTGACCTCTCTGCACCAACACTAGATGTTGAACTGCCTGACGCAAGCCTCAAAGCACCTGAGCTCGACATCAAGGCCCCAGATGTCGACATTGAGGCTCCATCCAGCAAGTTTAAGCTGCCTTCATTTAATTTGCCAAAACTTAATCTATCTGGACCCAAGGTGAAAGCACCAGAGGTTGACATTGATGCAGATTTAAAGGCACCAGATGTAGATGTGTCCATACCCAGTGTTGAGGCAGGCCTAGATGCACCTAAGATTGACATTGATTTACCCAAAGCAGACGTAGACCTGAAAACACCAGACCTCAACCTCTCTGCACCAACACTGGATGTTGATCTGCCTGACGCAAGCCTCAAAGCACCTGAGGTCGACATCAAGACCCCAGATGTCGACATTGAGGCTCCATCCAGCAAGTTTAAGCTGCCCTCATTTAATTTGCCAAAACTTAATCTATCTGGACCAAAAGTAAAAGCACCAGAAGTTGACATTGATGCAGATTTAAAGGCACCAGATGTGGATGTGTCCATACCAAAACTGGAGGCCGACCTCAGCGCTCCAGCTCTCGACGCTGATCTGCCAAAATTAGATGCCAGTGTTGAGGCACCGGATTTGAATCTCTCTGCAGATGTAGACCTCCCAAAAGCAGATCTAACAGCACCAGACGTAGATTTAAAGGCCCCAGATGTAGACATTGAAACCCCTAAGCTAAAGATGCCTCACTTTAAGCTACCTAAGCTCAACCTGACAATGCCAAAGATAAAAGCACCCAGTGCCAGTGTCGATGTGCCATCTGTTGATGCTGAAGTAAGTGCACCAGCAGTTGATTTGCCCCAGGTCGATGTCGATGCCCCCAGTGTTGACCTGAAAGCCCCAGATGTTAATGTGAGTTTACCGAAAGTTGATGTCAAAGCCCCCTCTGTAGATATTAATGCTCCTGATGTAAGTGCAGATGTAGAAGTGAAAACACCAGATCTTGAAGCCAACATTGAGAGTCCAGACGTGGACTTGAAAGTCCCAGATGTTGACGTTGATCCCCCCTCAGGAAAATTCAAAATGCCCCACATAAAATGGCCAAAATTTGGTTTTTCAGGATCAAAAGGGAAAGAGCCTAATCTGGATGTCAGTGTAGCACCTGAGGTGGATGTTGAGGCCGATCTCAAGGCGCCCAACGTAGATCTGAGTGCTTCTGCCCCTGATGTAGACGTGAGCCTTCCCAAAGCTGATATTGATGTAGATGCACCTGATGTCAGTGTTGAGACATCGAAACCAAAGTTCAAATTCCTGACCCTCAAGAAGTTAAGTGGGCCAAAAATAAAAGCAGAGCTGGATGGAGAGGCAGATGCTGGCGTTGAGCTATCAGAGGAAGGAATACCCTTATTCAAAACACACAGACTGCCACTAAACACAATACAGAATGCCCTGGAGTTCACTGGCGCTGTCAACCTGGAGAGTGACCCTGTAGATCCTGAGTTCAAGACCTCAAGGAGCAAATCAGGCAGCATCGGTAACCTTCTTGGTCAAGCGCAGGCAGCAGCAGGTCCAATCGACATCAAGGAGAGGTTGAGATTATTCGCCTCAAGGTCATCGTTAGATAAAAGCATTGATGGTGATTCATCCCCCGTAGTTGAAGTCAGCACGCCCTCCCTTGAAGTATCCCCATCGGCAGACGTCAGCCTCAATCTCCCAGCGGTTGAAATTGATGCAGATGCAGGCGGTGACAGTCCTACAAAAATCAAACGTGGGACATTCAAAGTAGCAAAGCCAGAATCTGGCAGCAACTGCCCAGTGATTGAGTCATCTGAAAAGTCTGAAAATGAGAAATTATCAATTAGTCTCTCAAATATGCTCGGCCTCCCCACAAAAGGGGACTCAGATGGGGATTCCTGAATATATTTGAGGTTCTTCCATCATATTTAAGTGTGCTGATGTAAATGTTTTGACGAAAAAAGTTATACAAGTTTGTGAATTTAGTAGTATCTACTCAAACACTAACAGAAAATAATATCATAAATCATTTAAAAATTCACAGTAAAATCACAGTAGGATGGATTGAGTTACTGGTTTGTAAGTAATGTTATGTAAAGTATGTTGTAAGAAAAATAATAATGAAATGTTAATATATGCTTCTTCCATTGAACACGCAGAAAACAATGTGATTGTATGTGAAATATTACATATATACATGTTTATGTGAATGTCTGTCAGAAACTAATTGAGTTAATGTTTTGTTTACAATGTGTGATACAAGACTATGAAATCCATTTTCTACAGCTGCTGAATGCCATGTATTATTCTTACATGCTACATGTTTTTTATTTTATTTTATTTTATTCATTATTTTATTCTCTTTTGCTTCCTCCTTAACTTGTGGAGTGCATTTTATCAAACTGTTCCAATAAACCTTACAGAATTACTGTAACACGGTGATGTTGAATTATTACTATGATCAGAAAGAAGAAAGTTATAAAACAAAATGTTGGTTGGAGATGGTGTTTTGTTTTCACATGCCCACGGAGAGTCATGCATCAGACATTTAACATTAATGGCAAATGACAAGCCAGATTTGAGTGGCACGCACAAATAAAGAACCCACAATTTATTTCTGAATTAAAAAGAAAAACAGCACACAGTAGAAAAGAATCACCACATATTTTATACACGTATGCAACCACTTCAAATAGTAAAATAAACCTAAAAACAACAAAGCAACAATATGAGCAGAGTCCATCACCATTTACAATTCTGAGGAATTGAGGGCCACATTACTTTTTGGGGACACACAAGGTGAGATGCTGCCAAAGATGACAATCATCTTAATGAATTATTGCTTAACCAGAAAGCAGAATTATATCACATGAAATTGAAACCGTAGGCAATTAGGAGCAGTAAAGTGGTCAAATCCAAAGACAGTCCTCATAGAGGACATTAGGGCTCTTCTGACATACATTAGCTTCATAATTAGCTGCTCAAAGGGGCCAAAACTGTTATCCGGTTTGGTTAACATTTTTTTTTTTCATTGCAGTGTTACATAGCTCTAACGCACAATGAATAGGGGCAGTCCCCAAGGTGGTTTACCCATTGGCACTTTTGCGATAGATAAACCAGCAGGAGGCTGCCAGGCATTAACCCCACCACCCACATCTTCCTACTGGTACAGAATTTGACCTTGTCTTACCGTTTGATAGTGAAGCAACGGAGCAACAGGTGATTCAATTTTTTTTTTAATCAACAATACTGCCGAGTGACAGGAACACCTCTGACCAAGATGTCTAGATTCAGCAATGGCTGAACACTGTAACAACATGGGGTTTTAGATTAACAGTCCACCACTCAATTTAAATAATTGAGTTTACCTTTCTCCTGGTCTTTGAGACGTTCTCTGATTCTGGTGATATTATAGCTTAGCATGTCATCCTTAAACAGAATGTGACCAATTGGTACCATTCAGTTTTTGATACCATGCAGTTCAATCATTCATGCTGAGAACAGGGCTTTGAACCGTTATTTTTTTCCAAACGTTCCGTTCCGAACAGAAACGGAAATATAACGTTTCCGGTTATGAGTTCCACCAATAAATTGACGTTCCCGAACCGGTTAGAACAAAAAAATATTGTTCCCGGAACGGTTAATTTCGTTCCTGTCAGCTGATTACTCCCCATAGGCCTAACTGACGTTAATTAACCAAGAAAGACGGAAGTGCAAATGAGTCAGCCTACATTCCAAACTGTTTATTCAAGTGGATGAAATGAATATCCTCCAGAATTTTGTCATTCAGGGACGACCTAAGCGGAGAATAAACCTCAATGATGAAAATGCGCGCTCCACGGGCCATGGATGCCCAATAACGTCTAACTGTTGCGCTTTACACGCGCTTCTCTACAACGTCTTACAATGACGCAATCAAAACTCTGCCCTTTTGTATGACAGTGTTTCTCTTATTTAAGATGTGGAGTAGAGACTTTGTAATCCACAGCTCTCTCCAGTCAGTCAGAAAATGTCTGATGTCACACAGGACGTGAACCTCAGCCATCATGGTAACGTGCGCAGGAAAATAATTACTTTTTTTTTTTTTAGTTTGAGGAACGGTATTAACCGGTATTAACTGGTTACCATTATTTTTTAATAAGTGTTCCCGTTCCAGAACATAAAAAATAATAACGTTTCCGGTTTCGTTTCCGTTCCCTGTAAAATACAAAAAGTTCCTGGTTTTCGTTTTCGTTCCTTGAACCGGTTCAAAGCCCTGGCTAAGAACTAATATCAGAGAAAGACTTTAAGAGATAAAACCCAATTATTTAACTTGAGCGGAAGTGTAAAATGAGCATATTTCCAAAAACGACAGGAGTTGGACATGGCAGCCAACGATGCACAAGGTGGAACTTGAAAAAAGAAAGATACCAAGGCACTTTCGTCTATCAAAAATTAAAAAAAGCCTTTATTACATGGCTTGGTTACAGAAACTGGTAAAACCTCTGACGCGTTCCGGCCTTCTGGCCTTCCTCAGGAAGTCAATCCAAGGTGGGTAGGGTAGTGAATGAGCAGGGTCCTGCTCCATCCTTCCACCTGACTGAGGTGCCCTGAGCATGCTAATGTCCCCACATACTACCAGAGTTGTTTAAAGTAGAAGTCCTGCCATAAATGCAATAATGCCGTGTCCAGACCAAGAGCGAACTACGCTGTCTGGTAGCGTGGGTAGCAGAAGAAGTTTCGCCTTGAATTCGCTGTATTCGCTCGAGACGCAGCATTGACATGTTTGATTCAGCTAATCACATAACGGCTCTGGCTTGACAGCCTGGGACATTCGGAGATATGAACGTTCCGATTGGTTTTCGCCAAACAGCGTCAGAGCGAATTCGCCTGCGATTAGATTTAGTTTAATCTTAAAAATTCGCTCTGGTCGCGCAAGAAGCTTCGCTACTGGCGAATTCACTTTGGTAGCGCAGGTCGCGTGTCCTCCATAGAGAAATAATGACTTCCGTCGCTTCATTCGCTCCGTTCGATCTTGGTCTGTACACGGCATAACAACACCAGTGGTATGAAGCTGCACTGCTGCAATTATGTGATATCATGCTACCGGTGTTGTAATTACACGCGTAACTTAACATGCATTTACTTTATTCAACTCTGCATGCATACTACTCACATCTGGAATATGTTAAATCTAAATGTTGAACTTTGTTGTATTCACACATGGTGTGGTGTGTGTGAATTACAATAGCACAAGTATTTGTCAATACATCAATTGTGAGTTTCTGTTTAGAAGTACATTAAATGAGTACAGAGAGAAGTGAAGAGCAAGTCTGGAGTAACCCCTCAAAATGCCAAAGCCCTTGTGGAAATCTGACAAATAAAGGAACATAACAGAGATTGAACATAAACGTAAACATTTACAATAGTACCATAGCAAGACTCCAAGCAGTAGCCAGCAGTCACGCAAAGACTGCTCTCAAAAGCCGGGGGGTAACGCTTAGGTAGGGGGGATAGTCAGCGGGCCCAAAGCTTCACAGGGGCTCCACAGACTGCTATGATATGGTTGGCATGGCATGGACCCAAAGGATTTTCCAATTATAGCCTTTCCCCCCCACCCCCCTGAAAAAAGTAAATAAAAAAGTCACATTCTGACACTTCACTCCATCAGAAGGCACTTGAGGGAGCAATCCGTGGTACTTGTCACCATCATTCCAGTCCACTCCGGGTCCAAGTCCAATAACAAAATCCCAACGCCTCCTACCTCCTACTGTACCTCCACCACCACCAAACATCACCAACAACCCCCCCCCCACACACACACACACAACACACACACCCCACCCGCTAGCAAACATCTTCTAGTAGTGTAAGATACCCCAAACCACGCCCAACCAATGCCAAGGAGTGTGCTCAAGTTCGGTCTCCTAAGGGAGCGTTGTCCCCTCCTTCTTCTCTTTCTGGGGCATTTGATTGATGCTCGGGCTTGGGCTCGGGCTCGGGCTTGACGTATCTTTAACGCTATTAGAAGATCTTCGCCGCTAGCGTTAGCATGTGCTAGTGGGCAGCGTGCTGCCAGCGCGAGGGCCAGTCGTTCTCCATCCAGCGCTGCAGCAGGCGCAGCACGTCGATGCGCTGGTACAGGCGGCACAGTTCGGTCAGCTCGCTGACGCTCTTCTGGTTGTTGCGCAGCAGGAACTCCTGCGTGGGGCTGCGGTGCGCCGAGCCCTGGGTGCGGTGCTCCAGCAGCGCCAGCTCGTCGTAGCTCATGCCCCAGCGGCTGGCGAAGTTTTTCCAGTTCTTGACGGCGCAGTGGGCCGGGTCCAGCTTCTGCTGCAGCCGCTCCAGCAGGTCGCCGTCGTCCATCAGGTCGCTGATCATGGGCGGCGGCGCCGGCAGCAGGCACTTCTCGCACGGGCCGCAGCTGCTGCTCAGGTAGTCCAGCTCCTTGGTGAAGCCTGCGCGGGCACACGGCACAGTACACAGTGAAACACTGTTACAGAATGCTACAGAGTTTGAGACCAAATACGAGATCTTTAATCAACTCTTTAAGCACTCCTCCAGAGGTGTCAAAAGTAAAAGTAAAAAAAGAAACACAGTTTCCTTCAAACACAAGTTACTAATCTTAGTAACCAGACCCGTGCACTTGTCTTACGATCAGCTAAGTCTGCACTGGTTGGATCAAGTTTGTGGTGGGTCCTTGTTAGGCTTTCTGTGTTTTTTAGTAACAACACAGTCTATCTATCTCATTAGGTACAATGGAGTAAATGGTGTAACAGCTATGTAATGCCATGTAGTAGTGTTGTAATTACACCACAAAAGTACTTTTACTTTTACTTTTGACACCTCTGCACTTCTCACACACCACTGTTTACAGTGTACAGCTTTCCTATTGAGAATGCCAAAAAAATTATATTGATATTAAAGGGAATTATGTCGATGTTGATATTAAGCGACTGTAATACATAGAATATCACTTGTTTGACACAATAATATAATATTTGTTCTTAATTCTGTTAGTCAACAACTTCGTAGACAACGTATTTACCTGAAGATATAGATGGCCGACAAGTGCATTCACTTCCATCGTTTTCCACTGGCTACGGGGAGAACAGAGAGACACACTTCAGGTGCAAGCCAAACAAGTTGGTCTGTGGGCCACATAAACTATACCGCAAAGGCAAAGTCCAGTAGCTACACATTTAGTCTAAATTGAGTTTAGACAGAAAATGGTCTTCATTACATTTATCTTGTGAGAAAGCCTTATGGTCCAAAAGTGTCCGATTTTAGAGGCATTGCTACATATGTCAAATTTGCAGTAACTACAATATCCAACCTAATATCAAGGTTTCGAAGGCATTTTTCTCAGCTTCAACGTTGGTGTTATTATTGCACTTTGCCTTTGCAAGGCAGTATAAGTAGTATTAAGTTTGGATGCATTATTTCTGCTGACTTTGAAACTAACAGAAACAAGTTCCTCCATCCGTCCCAATTTAGAGATATTGCTTTGACAAATTTGCATCAACTACAATATCCAACCTTATACCAAGGCTTTGAAGGCATTTCTCTCCGTTTCAATGTTGGCACAGCTGCTGCACTTTGCCTTTGAAGGGCAGTGTACATCTGTTTATCTGGGTTACGTGGCACTATTCCGACATGTCGCTATTCCGACGTTAATGTCTATTGTCTTAATACCGACACGTTTTCCACCGTCCGCCGCTATTCCTACAAACCCTAACCCTAACCCTAACCCTAACCCTAGACATCCCTAACCTTAACCCTAACCCTAACCCCTAGCTATTCCGACATCCCTAACCTTAACCCTAACCCTAACCCCAACCCTAAAAAGTGTCGGAATAGCGCTATGTCGGAATAGCGATTGCCCCCCGTTATCTGTATATATCTCCTCCTTGGTCTTAACTCAATGGATGCCAGCCATTCTCGAATCATACAACTCAGCAATGCCAGAGCATTTTCAGCATTTTGTATGTTTTTCTTATTTCAGCACCCACAGAATCACTGGTGCTGAGCGTTAGAATCGGAAATGACGTGCAAGTGCCTTTCATTGGCATCAAGTAGTGCGTTACTATAATGTAGTCTGCAGCACACAATGTGTGGTTTCCTTTCCTTCCTAATGTAGGAGGAAGTGATAAACTTACAGCCTATTAGATAGAAAAAAATAACACTTGACACACCTACTACATAAAGCAAGTGTGCACAGCATGCTCACCATCACCACAGGAAGATACAGTCATTAACACTTTTTTTCGAAAGGAAGAAGTCTACTTAATATGGCTTGGCATGGTGTGATGATCTATGATCACATCGTCTGACTGACAGCTGCATGTACCGGAACCATTCCTTATTTAACTGTGTGATGGGCTAGCTGCATATGCAATGACAGAAGGAGTGTGTGTGTGTGTGTGTGTGTGTGTGTGTGTGTGTGTGTGTGTGTGTGTGTGTGTGTGTGTGTGTGTGTGTCATAAACCATTTCTTATTTGGCCTAAATTCGCTACCAACACAAATTAGGGATGCAAATGATCAATTGATTAATTAATTATTTCTAATTTGATTGAAAAAAAACTGATTAAATCTATTTTTAACTAAAAATAAGATAACATGCTAACATCATAACAAAAGACTATGACTTTACAAAGAGGCTTAACCCCTTACTGTAATGCAAAGCCTATGTTATAACCTTACTGGTACCAAAATAGAAATAGCTATGTCTTAATCTGTTACTTAAGGCTCTCGTCATGGTATAGCAATGTTGATATGATGTAGTTGAGTATTTTCAGCAAATGGAATGAGTAGTATGCAGTATGAGGCTACGTAACAGATTGAGACTTAGTTATTACAAATTTGGTGACAATAAGGTTATAGCGTAGGCTCTAAATCACCCATATGAGTGTTGCTCTGACATCATAGTGACATCACAAGTGGTCTGTACAGGAAATGACATCACGGTGACATCACAAGTGGTCGGGGCAGGAAATGTCGCCCACCTGTTGTATTCTTCCTCTGGCCGTCGTGACACATCCAGGGCTGATTGATGGAAACTGCAGCGTCACTGTATCAGAACATAGGACAACATAGGGCAGGATAAGATATACAATACATTACACTGTATCAGAACATAGGACAACATAGGACAGGATAAGCTATACACTACATTACACTGTATCAGAACATAGGACAACATAGGACAGGATAAGCTATACACTACATTACACTGTATTAGAACATAGGACAACATAGGACAGGATAAGATATACAATACATTACACTGTATTAGAACATAGGACAACATAGGACAGGATAAGCTATACACTACATTACACTGTATCAGAACGTAGGACAACATGGGACAGGATAAGATTACACTACATTACATTGTATCAGAACATGGGACAATATAGGATAGGATATACATTACACAGGAGAGGAGAGGAGAGGAGAGGGGAGGGGAGGGGAGGAGAGGAGAGAAAATGAGAGGAGAGAAAATGAGAGGAGAGTGGTGGAGGGGAGCAGAGAGGAGGTGGGAGGAGAGAAGAGGACAGAAAAGGAGTGGAGAGGAGCAGAGAGGAGAGAAGAGGACAGAAAATGAGTGGAGAGGAGAGACAAGGACAGGAGATGGTAGGAGAGAGGAGAGGAGAAAATTGGAGAGGAAGAGGGTAGATATTGCACAGCCATTATTAGACTAAACAATACAATGTGGACACTATAATAATCAACGTCAGTGGCTCTGGAGACTACTGAGTGCTTGTGCTGGGTGCTTCGTGCTTGTGACGGGAACATACCTTGAGGCTCTGTGACTTGAACTGGATAGGTGGACTTCAAGGACTGCAATCAACAAAACATATACAAATGCTTTACTAGGAAGATCGTTGTTGGTTATAACCAGGACTCTTAACAAACACCGGCCAACCCGCCAAATACTGGTGAAATGTCACTTGGGCTGGTAGAAAAGACCCAATTGCAAGCCACTTTGACCCATTAGTATGTGTGTGTGTTTGGCTAGTACGATTAACATCTACTAGGCATTTTGGCTGGTGTTGATAAACATTCATTTAGGGCCCAGGTTATAACCAAATAGAGTAGCAGCACAATGAGTTCATGCCTACAAGGGTTCATCTATGTTTGTGCAGTCTGGTGAGCAGGCATAATAGGTTCAGACGAGCATGAACATCAGCACAGGTCTAGTCACAACATGCCCCTCAGCTCGGCTGAATTCTGGACTTCACAAAAACAGCTGAATACATGCACTCAGTGTTTAGATTCACAACCCGTTTTTCCAAAGATGTCAAATATTCACACCCAGATTTTCAGTTAAACAAAACAAAACGAACACTTCACATTTCCATTAATGAATAGAATCAGAGCCAGACAGATTTACAATTAATGATCAATTTGTAGTTTGTGTCATGAAAATAACAGCTTTGTTACAACAGCTTTGTTAAAAGCTCACAAAAATCATCCCAGTCTGAACAATATTTCCTGAGAGTAGAATAGCACTCATTGAACACACATCACTGAAAGGCCAATGAATTCCATAACATGAAAGGTTGTCTGTTTTAGTTCAACAAGCCAAATGAATAGTTACAAGCTCCCACATGACCCCAGCCTTCTGTTTTCTAACAATGCTCAGCCTGGTAGGAAATGTACACAACACAAAAAGCAGCATGCAGGGAAATCAAGAGAAGTCGGCAGTATACCATACCATGCTTGTCATGAAGCTACTTGTGTCCGTGTCCTCCACCGGTTCAGAGGCGATGGTTTCTAGAAAGGAACCACAAATTGGCATCAAATGGGGCATTTCGACTGCACTGGCACCAGTTAGTGAGGCTGACAAGAAGAAAAACGGGAAGAAAGAATCTGTGAAGCATTGTACTTCCTCCTCTGGGTCTTGGCCAATCAGAGGGCTTGCCTTTGGCTACATCTGACAACTGTGTCATGAGTTCGCACCTCACATGTGGTTGGTTTTTTTTTTTTTTAAATCCAACTTTGAATCGGAAGCTAATAACCTACAGGAAA
The DNA here is from genome assembly GCF_034702125.1 of Engraulis encrasicolus. Lineage (NCBI taxonomy): Eukaryota > Metazoa > Chordata > Actinopteri > Clupeiformes > Engraulidae > Engraulis > Engraulis encrasicolus. The sequence goes on along the minus strand of NC_085880.1, from coordinate 37,789,225 downwards.
TGCAAGATGTGCCCACACCTTTCTGCAAACGTACTAATTTTAGCACCTCAGACGCCCACGGCCTAGATTACAATCTAACAACATCATGGGGAGCTGTTGTAGATGTGGTAAGGTCCCAGGGGCCAGTTTAATAATTATAAAGTTAGTTCACACACATAAAGTCTGCAAGGCAAGCAAACATGAATACTTAGCAACCAGACAAAATACAAACAGAGCCCAATCTGACACTATCTAACTATTTGACTTTTGGGGAAATGGTGACTAATCGCAGATGGTTTAAAATTCAGTGCAATATCAGAGTATGTAAACAATGATTGTGTTTTGTGATTTAAAATGTTGTTGAAGGTTTTCCTAGTTACCACCAGACCTAATCACAAGTGAGATTAGGTCTGGTGACCTGCCTACTGTTAATTCCGTGGGGGGCGGAATACTTGGCCATTATGACACCGTGCCCTGCTCTCTGATTGGACAGACACACTGTAAAGGTCGGAATACTTTGCCATTATGACACCCCCGTCCCGCTCTCTGATTGGACAGAGACAGGGACCATGATCTGGTCCGTTTTTGGTCATAGCTTCCATGTCTTTCAGATCGGAACGATTGTGTAGAACTAAAGGCAGTATGGGTGTTAGTTGAAGGTACTGTCTTTTAATATAAGTCGTTTTGTTTCTTTTTCCAACCCAAACATCATACGTAGATGCTTCTACCGCCCTGAAACGCCCACCACTGAAAGATAACATCTTACATCCTGGCTGTGTGTGGAGATATTCTGCTATTTTTTTTTTCGCACCCTGGCAGATTTGGAGGGTTTTTTCCCTTC
>NC_085880.1:37773405-37783405 GCF_034702125.1 Engraulis encrasicolus | reverse complement strand
AGAGAAGACCTGACATTCTGAAGCGTGCTGTGCCCGAACTTGAGCATGGACTGGTAGGTGGCGGGTTCGAGTCCTGAGTGGCGGACTGAGCAGAACACCTCAGTTACCGTACACCAGTGGTTCTTAACCTTTTTTCTTGATGCACCCCCTTACCTATGCCCAAGACAAGCCGCGCACCCCCAACCCAAACCTCTACATGTGTATACGCACCCAAACTTCTACATGTGTATACGCACTAAAAATGATTTAAGTGATTCATTACCATGATTCTTGCTTGAGACATTTATCAATACCTCAATACCTTTACATGGGGACCAAAAACATGTTTAAATGTGGTTTTGATTTTGCCTAATTATAATGTTCGCTAGCATAATTTTGGTCACAACCTCAACTCAAACAATATTCCACGCACCCCCTGAAATCTCTGGCGCACCCCCAGGGGGTGCCCGCACTCCAGGTTAAGAACCACTGCCGTGCACCATCAGTGTTTTGTCCTGAGGCCCTGTGTGAAGGGCCCCAGGACAAAATAATCAAGTCTCTATCCATGTTACTGGTAGCCTGATTATAATAGACTTTCAAATCTCTTCGAGACTTGGTCTGACCAAGAGCATAGCAATTAACATTTCCCAAACAGCATTTCCCAAATGGCCTCCCTTGGTTTGCTAATGATTGTTTGCTTCCCAACAAAGTGGGAGGAGTTCCCGTATTTGCGGGAACTCAGAAAGTACTTGCATTGACTCTTGACCTGACTGGTAGCAAGGCTGAACCTGTTGCGTCACTAGGAAGGCATGGCCTGGCTATGTTACTGGAGCCTCAAGCCCATATACTAGGCCTTGCTGTCTAACATGGCCAGACAAGCGGTTAGGGCGTCAGACTTGTAGCCCAAAGGTTGCCAGTTTGACTCCCGACCTGCCAGCCTGGTGGGGCGAGTAATTAACCAGGGCTCTCCTCCCCCATCCTCCTCCACGACTGAGGTAACCTGGTAACCATGGTACCATCCCGCCGCACTGCATCAATGCAATTTCATTGTGTGCAGTGTGCAATGAACAGTTGTGTGCTGTTAAAATGACAATGAGAGTTGGTGTTTCCCTGCTGGGCTTAACATGCCTCCTTAGTAGGGCTGGCAAAACTGGATTGAGGTTTGACTTCCCCCCTACCCCAGAAAATTCTGTATTTGTAAGATGCAATTTCCTGCATTTTAACCAAATTGTGTCCCGTTTCAGCTCAATACGGAACCATACTTTTATTTCTGAATACGGGACGATTCCAAGGGACGGTTGGCAATCCTAGCAGGGGCGGATGGATCTATAGGGGCAAGCAGGGCATTTACCCCTGGGCCCATCATGGCCCTCCTGTGTTAGGCCCAATCCTGTCCTTTCCAGGCTGTATGGGCGGCCCTATCTGTGATTTTCCCTAGGGCCCTGTGTGCAATTGCTCTGCCACTGATCACATTAGAAAGACCTATGTGATAAACTGGCCCACACAAGGTACAGAACACTAGCTTGATTATCATCGACTTTCAAATCTCTTTGAGACTTAGTCTGACCAAGAGCATAACAATTAACATTTACCAAAAGGCATTTCCCAAACAGTCTCCCTTGATTTGCTAATGATTGTTTGCTTCCCAACAAAGTGGGAGGGGTTCCCGATTTTACGGGTACTCAGAAAGTACTTACATTGCTCTTGACCTGACTGGTGGCAACGCTGAAGCTGTTGCGTCACTAGGAGGGCACGGCCTGGCTACAATTGCTCTGCCACTGAACACATAAGAAAGACCTATGTGACAACCTGGCGGCCCGCACAAACTACAGGACACAACTCCCTGCCCTTTTTCACCATCACTAGTAGGCAACTAAAGAAAAAGTAAAAAAAACAAAAATCTGCTCATGTCACATCTGTGCAATAGATTGCATTACTGACAGTAGCCCACTGAAAGTTTTCAACCATCTAGGCCAGTGTTTCCCAACCAGGGGTACGTGTACCACTAGGGGTACGCGAGCACATTGCAGGGGGTACTTGGAAAAATATAATTTTAACAAATACATGGAGCTTAGTTACATTGGGATAGAGAAAGCGATATAAAACTTGCCTTAGGGGGTACTCATGGCACAACGACAATGCTTAGGGAGTACACAAGACAAAAAAAGGTTGGGAAACACTGATCTAGGCTATATGCAGTAGCCTACTATCAGAAAATGTGCCATCTATTGCACAGATTGAAAGAGTGTGGGATTCATTCCTTTTTACTGAAAAATGTTCCACTTAATCCTGCACCTTCACTACAGATAAGCGGTGGCCATTGACTAGAGATGTCTAAAGTGTGTGGTATCTAATTAGATGGATAGACTGTATGACTGAAAAAGAAGGACCCACCACAAACTTGATGCAAACAGTGCTGAGTCAGCTGATTGTAAGACAAGTAGGCCTACACAGTTCTACTGGTTACTCAGATAAGTTATCTGTTGGAAGGAAACGGTTTCTTCTTTTACTTTTACTTTTACTTTGGACACCTCTGCCATTGACTGCTTCACCATCGCTAGTAGTAGGCCTATTAGAACACGCCTGCGGAGTGTTCTGATTCATGAAGCACGAGAAAATCTCAGCATCAACCCGTCATTGTCTCTGTGCACTGTGCAGCAGCGGAATGCACGGGCATGTAGCGGCGCGCCCGGGACAGAGACTCGGAGATGAAATACACACCACATAATAATATATGGCTCTGGGACACGGTGCTACACGGAGGAACCCAGATTCTCCTTTGTGTGGCCACCCAGACATTTGACTGACTCCACGCAGTACAGTAGGCTAACAGTACACATTATGCACTATAATACACATCATACACAGTGCCAACCTAATGACAGCATCATGATTTAGGGGAAAGGCATTTTGGAGAAAATGCTTCAATTCTGTGCTGCACACCTGGAGGTGATTTGTGGTGTATAATGTGTAAATGTGCATAAATAGGCAGCTTAACTAGCAGTCCGGCTCTGCTCTCTTATCTGGTTTTACCACTTAAATGTTAATTTAGGAAACATCCCGTTTTTGTGAACTTGGACACCTTGCAGAGGCCATAGCCCAAGTACGTATTGGAAGGCTATTTTTCGACCGTGGTTACCACGTAACGCACAAGAGACAGCCTGCATGCGGCAAGCAGACTCCATAAAACTTTCATTCACAATAATAAAAAAAGATATCAGACAATATCACATCACGTAGAAGTCCCGTGAACTTGTTAAAATTACATATAACGTGCACATTGTTGGGGCTTCATTGACAGATTGCGGTCTTTCCGCGTTAACATACACAAAGAAGGTTATATGTTAATACAACCATCAGAACACTACCACCATGTCCATACACTTTGATGGTGTTTACCAAACGTCGCATGCAAGTTCAAGACCAAGTGACCTCAAAGACCACAGCAAGGTCTGTGCCATTACAAAGACCCAAAAGACATAGAGGACAGAAATCGAACTTACCAACTGGCTCACTGAATGCCTTCAAACTGGCCATGGTGACAACAAATGTTTCGCACATAGAAACGGTTAAAATGTACCAACACTAATGGCAAACCCTAAAACAAAGCTTACTTGTTGCTGACAAGTATCCCTGTGCGCCGCACTCACCGGTGATGCAGCCTACCTGGGCTACGCTGCGCTAAAGTTACCAGCGTGGAAACCTGTCTGCGTGTTGCCTCAGGTTCAAGTTCAATAATAACACTAGGCTACTGCCACAAAACGCATCGTTACGACTGATAACTGCCTGCTTCAACTAGCTTCTTTTTCTTTTTGTCTCTGAGACACACTGCAATTACTTTTCCTTTTCGACAAGGCGCGCGAAAACTAGGAAATGGCCCACGCAAACGCAAATTAGCAGAACTGACGCTCACCGTTCATGGAAACTGACTAGACTACAACCGTACACACAGAGGCCGCTCATCACGCTAGCCTACAGAATTTCCGCAACCCATACACTCGCGTGGCTACTGTCAAGTGCAAAACGCACCCGTTTGTTGCACTTAATTGACGCACTTAATGCGTTAAATTGCAAATAGCCTACCTACTTCCAGATTATAGTGCAGCTATACGCCTGCATATGGCTGTGGTTTGAATTCAAAGCACACCGAGGCTTTTCTTAGAAATGGAGATGGAGAATAATAGGGGAATGACGCAGTGACACTAACAGTCGGAAAGTTTGGCTGTCTGCCTGTCGGGGGCTATAAGGTCAAGGGAAGTCTCCACTTTTCTCGTTTGTATTTTTTGTTGCCTTGCAATGTCCACATATAGGCTGTCTGACTGCAACTGAATTGGGTGACAGACTGCTTTACAGTAATGTGGGCTTTCACCTCCCACAGTGCATCTGTAATCAATATGCCTACTTGTGGATTTGACCATTTGGCATGAATGAATTAATTAGTGAATGAATGAATGAATGAATGAATGGATGGATGGATGGATGGATGGATGGATGGATATTGGTCCAGCTTATTCCTGCAGATCTTGGCCTAGGTAAATGTCATAATTGTAAGCTATAATAGTCTACCTCAAGGCATCGTCCATTTTAAGAATAATACAGCGCAGGTTTCCGTTCATCAGTGCACGATATTGGATGCATCCATGTAGAAAGGGGGCATTAATACTCTCTTTCACCTGCCACAAAAAATAATTAGCTCCACTGAATCTGGTCAAGCAACAGGCCTATTAGCTCCAGAGAATAGAAATATAGGCCTATCAATCCACATTTTCCAGCCAAACAGAAGAATGGATGATTTCATGGGTTACATTACAGCTAGCTGACGCTTTCATTTATTCAAAGCAACTTACATTTATTATTTGTCAGGGTATTGGTTACAGTCCCTGGAGCAATGTGGGGTTAGGTGCCTTGCTCAAGGGCACTTCAGCCATGGATGGACATGTAGGGAGAGATCAGGTGGGATTCAAACCTGCAACCGCTATATTGAAAGATCAACTCTCTAACCACTAGGCCACGGGGTTTATTTAAACACATAGAAGTGCTAGATATAATGCAGTTTCTCAGGTGCAAGCTATTGCAAATCGTTGCAGCATCTGAGGATAGAAAAGTGTTTGACAGGCAGCTTTCTTACTTTTACTGTAATGCACTATAGAGCATCAATTGGCTTCACATTACACTCCCACAATATCTCTCTCTCTCTCTCTCTCTCTCTCTCTCTCTCTCTCTCTCTCTCTCTCTCTCTCTCTCTCTCTCTCTCTCTCTCTCTCTCTTTCTCTCTCTAGAGAGAGAGAGACATCATTTTTCCATTTCCCCATTCTTCCATCAACCATTGTTTTAATAAAAGCAAATTTTACGTTCACCAGTAGAGGGTGCTATGAGATTGGAATGTTATTTTGTGTGATTGCAGGAATTCATTTGTTTTTGATTTATGCATAATCCAGAAGGCATCTATGTGTTACAACTACCATTTATTCTCTTTTTTACTTCACCTTATGAGGATTTATACATGTAGGGAGAGTTGCACATGTATTTGACAATGTGTGTGTGTGTGTGTGTGTGTGTGTGTGTGTGTGTGTGTGTGTGTGTGTGTGTGTGTGTGTGTGTGTGTGTGTGTGTGTGCGTATGCAGTTGTGGAAACATGCTTGCCTGTGTGCGAGTATTTGTATGTGCAGGTTTGTGTGTGTGTTTAATTGTGAATATGCCCATTGCACGTGTGTGTGTGTGTGTGTGTGTGTGTGTGTGTGCGCGCGTGTGTGTGTCGCGCTGTGTGCATATCATGCCTATGTCTATTAGCCTGTAATACAGATTAGAAGCTTTGCTTGCATCGCATGGCTCCCTGTCTCCCCGGTGCAGCTCACAGTGAGTGTTTTAGAGCTTCTGTTCCCCGATTCCCCTTACAATGGTAATGAGACTTTACTCTCCACCGCCAAGCTCACAGAGAGAGCACCTCAGAACAAGCTTGCAGAGCATGTATATATAGAGAGAGCACCCAGAACTAGCTTGCAGAGAGAGAGAGAGAGAGAGAGAGAGAGAGAGAGAGAGAGAGAGAGAGAGAGAGAGAGAGAGAGAGAGAGAGACACAGAGAGAGAGAGAGAGAGAGAGACTCTACAAGCTGCCAGGGATTTACACCTGCCTTTGATAAAAATGTCAATTTCCCTGGTCCTCTGTGAGCTGTAGTCGCAGAACTGAGGCACACACACACACGCACGCACACACACACACACACACACACACACACACACACACACACACACACACACACACGCTGACACACAAACATACACATGCACGCACGTATGCGTGCACATACATATTGCACGCACGCATGCACACTCTATTTCTCAATCTCTCTCTCTCAACTGTTCTCCCAGTCTCTCTCTCTCTCCACACACAGTCTTTCCTTCGTTTAATGAAATTCTCATTTTTCAAAATTGTCAATTCTCAGTCACATTCTTTTTTCCTCTTCAGTTGTTTTTTTATTGCTCTGTTTTCCTCCCTGTTTTTCTCTGTCACTCCATTGTTGACGTTGGTGTTTTATCAAGACTGACGGCATGTCATAGTTAGTTTGTGAGGAATAATGTGATTTGGTGTCTCAGGAGACTGCTGTTGGGATTCCTTGACTGATTACAGGTGTGTGTGTGTGTGTGTGTGTGTGTGTGTGTGTGTGTGTGTGTGTGTGTGTGTGTGTGTGTGTGTGTGTGTGTGTGTGTGTGTGTGTGTGTGTGTGTGTGTGTGGGTGTGTGTGGGTGTGTGTGGGGGGTGGGGGTGGTGGTGGTGGTGGTGGTGGGGGGGGGGGGGTAAATTAACTTTTTTTCATCCCAGTCAAAATGGCTGGTAGATGTTAATCTCACTAACCAAACACACACTTATCCATTTATCCAAAGGGACTCACAATTATGGCAGGGTATTGGTGAAAGTCCCTGGAGTAATGTAGCGTAGGTAGTGCAAAGTGCAGAGAGGGTACTGCAACTATGCTGCTCATTGAAACGGTGCTGCTTATTGGAAAATTCGAATATTTACTAGATAATAAACTAATATTTACTATCATGGCCAAAGTACAGAATGTTTTCCAGCCAAAAAGGCCAAAAATATACCCTGTGTGGCACTGATAAACTGCTGATGTAGGCCTACTTTGTTGTCACGGTTCATTAGAAAAAAAATCAACATTTTTTCTTGCTCCCATCGTGAACCAACCTTTTTGATGCCAACATGTCAACTGGGAACTGCTGCCCTGTCGATATGACCAACCCATTGATGGGCTGCAAAGGCAAAGTGCAGTAACTACACCAACAAAAATACCTTCAACGCTTTCATACTGGTCAGCCATACACATTCCTGGTACATCAGCGTGGATAATATCCCTTGTGTTTTTACTTTCTGAACCTGCTGTACCTGCAATTTGTTTGGATGGCCAGACTGAAAACTTTGAAGGCATTTTTCTCAGTTTCAATATTGGCGTAGTTACTGCACTTTGCATTTGTAGGGCTGAGGGGTTCTGGTTAGGGTCATGGTGAGGGTTTGGTTCAGGGCTTCTGGTTAGGGTCACGGTTAGGGTTTGGGTTGGGGTCAGGGTCAGGGGTTTGGGTTAGGGTCACGGTTAAGGTTTGGGTTGCAGCCTCATAATGTGCATCATTTCAACATTCATCATTCATCATTTTACGCCTTATAGTCCATTAAAAACTAATTAGGCCTACCAGCAAAGTGCTACATTAACACAACATTACACAGATTTCTAATAGTCCTATACGTTGTACGACTTGGTCATTTTGCTCTCGTAATAATAAACTTATACCAGGGGCAGCTTCTTAACCCGTTCAAACATGGCATTATACATTTGTTGTCACCGGCAATGACAATGACCGAATCGTAGTGCATTACTAGTACCAGTTTTCTACCATTACCATAGCACAACTACGTTGGAGTAGTATTACTATGGTAATTAACCTTTCAATGACTGTTACAGCGTACCTCAGATGGCACGATGTGCATTGGGTTGTGTTGACAGGCTACTGGTGGCTCATCTCAGTGAAGGAGCTCATTTCGACAGAACATCAGCATGGTTCTCAGTGGGCCTGAAAAGGAGATGTGTGAACTACAGGTGCTCACTTGCTCTCTCTTCAGTCAACATCATCAGCCTATTACACTCCCATGGAAGCCCTGGGTAATACAGTGGTGATTATAAGACAATTAAACAGCAATTACATTCAGAAGAGGAAAAGAGGGTTGAACTGGAATGAAAAAGAGGGTGATGGGGAGCGAGAGTGGATTGAAAGATAGTGTTCAAAAGAGAGAGGTGAGCCAAGAATGAAAGGAATAAAAATGAATGAGACATGAAACGCGGGGAAAAAGAACTATTCCTCCTCCGCAGTACATCATCTGCTTTTAATGAGGGTCATGACCATGGCAATGATGATGAGTAGTATTAGTATCAACAACGTTAATGCCGACAATATAAGTTGTTATTGTTATCATTTTTCTTTTGAATGTGTACAGGAATGATCTGTCATTGTGTCTAAATACATGTATGTCTGGAACTGGTTGTAGGGTTGGTAGGGAGGTAGGTTGCTCTCCTCGTCCCCCTTAGCGCAGGCCCAGTAGGTTGCTCTCTCCTCTTCCCCCTAGCGTAGGCCCAGTAGGTTGCTCTCTCTTAGCCCCCCTAGCGTAGGCCCAGTAGGTTGCTCTCTCTTAGCCCCCCTAGCGTAGGCCCAGTAGGTTGCGCTCTCCTCATCCCCCATAGCGCAGTGCACTCGGGCCTGGTAGGTTGCTCTCTCCTTGGTCCCTAGCGCAGGCCTGGTAGGTTGCTCTCTCCTAGCCCCCCTAGCGTAATGCACTCGGGCCAAGTAGGTTGCTCTCTCCTAACCCCCATAGCGTAGGGGAGGTAGGTTGCTCTCCTCGTCCCCCTTAGCGCAGGCCCAGTAGGTTGCTCTCTCCTCTTCCCCCTATCACAGGTCTGGTAGCTTGAACTCTATAGCCCCCCTAGCGTAGGCCCAGTAGGTTGCTCTCTCTTAGCCCCCCTAGCGTAGGCCTGATAGCTTGCTCTCTCCTAACCCCCATAGCGTAGGGGAGGTAGGTTGCTCTCTATAGTCCCCCTAGCGCAGGCTCGGTAGGTTGCTATCTATAGCCCCCCTAACACAGTGCATTCCGGCCTGCTAGGTGATGTCTCCTTGTCCCCCTAGGTCAGGCTCGGTAGGTTGCTCTCTCCTAGCCCCCCTAGCGTAATGCACTCGGGCCAAGTAGGTTGCTCTTGCTCTCTCCTAGCCCCCCTAGCGCAGGCCCAGTAGGTTGCTGTCTATAGCCCCCCTAGGGTAGGCCCAGTAGGTTGCTGTCTATAGCCCCCCTAGCGCAGGCCCAGTAGGTTGCTCTCTCCTGGCCCCCCTAACACAGTGCATTCCGGCCTCGTAGGTTGCTCTCTCCTCGTCCCCCTAGTGCAGTGCAATAGCAGCCTTCATACATCACTGTCTGCAGATGCCATCGACTGCCATCGCTCCATACAGCCGTCACTGTCAATGAAGAGACTTCAGGCCAAAGGAGAGGCAAAAAAAAGAAATAGCGAAGGGCGGTGAAAGTGGGGTGTGAGGCTGTAGAGAAGAGGGGAAAAGGAAGAGGGAGGGAGAGAGAGAGAGAGAGAGAGAGAGAGAGAGAGAGAGAGAGAGACGGTGGGCAGAAGGGGAAAGTGAAAGATACAGTGAGGGAATGAGAGGAAGAATGTGAAAGACAGAGGGGAAGAAAGAGAAAGTGCAGGATCACACGGAGAAAGGATGAAATGATGAGAGGATAGAGAGAGAAAGGAAGAAAATGAAAGCAATGACAAACACTGAGAGACAGAGGCTATATACTTGCTCTACAAAAAACAACTTGGTCTACAAAACAACTTGGTCTGCAGAAAAACCAAACAAACAAATGAGTGCCCTACATAGCAAATTGAGGGCAGTCATGGGGAAGTGGTTAGGGTGTCAGACTTGTTGCCCAAAGGTTGACGGTTTGACTTCCGACCCGCCAGGTGGGTGGGGGGAGTAATCACCCA
>NC_085880.1:37763405-37765905 GCF_034702125.1 Engraulis encrasicolus | reverse complement strand
CGCGCTCGTCGCGCAAATCGCTCTAGTCTCCAGAATCGCTTTTGTCTCTCGACTCAATACAAAGTCAATTACTTCCGTCGCTCGACTCGCTCAGATCGCCGCTGGTGTATCTCTGCGGTAATAGTGACGCAACAGCTTCAGCGTTGCTACCAGTCAGGTCAAGAGCAATGCAAGTACTTTCTGAGTTCCCGCAAATACGGGAACTCCTCCCATTTTGTTGAGAAGTAAACAATCATTAGCAAACCAAGGGAGGCCATTTGGGAAATGCCGTTTGGGAAAGATTAATTCTTATGCTCCTGGTCAGACTAAGTCTCGAAGAGATTTGAGAGTCGATGATTATCAGGCTACTGCAGTGGTTCTCACACTTTTCCCATCATTCCCCCCTTCGGAGGGTCTGAATGCTTCTGAGTCACATCAGATGCCCCCCCTGTGATGCCTCCGCACTCCCCCAGGGGGGCTTACGCCCCACTTTGAGAAACACTGGGCTAGTGTGTTACAGTAATCCCGCTCTGGTTGGGGTCCCTAGGCTACAGCGATATCTAGCCTGTGCGTTAATCCGCCCCTGAATATGTCTGCAAACATATGGCACAGACTGCTGAGGCTGAGAGTGGCGGAGGGTTTTGCTGAACTCAACAACAAAACAACACACTGGCTTGTAATAGAGGACTTGAACTGTGGGGTACATTGTTGCTGTTCTTGTGTGTGTGTGTGTGTGTGTGTGTGTGTGTGTGTGTGTGTGTGTGTGTGTGTGTGTGTGTGTGTGCGTGTGCGTGTGTGTGTGTGTGTGTCTCTCTCTCTCTCGCTCTCTCTCTCTCTCTCTCTCTCTCTCTCTGTGTGTGTGTGTGTGTGTGTGTGTGTGTGTGTGTGTGTGTGTGTGTGTGTGTGTGTGTGTGTGTGTGTGTGTGTGTGTGTGTGTGTGTGTGTGTGTGTGTGTGTGTGTGTGTGGCAAGAAAAGGAAACTGTTGCCCATATACTAAATGGGTGCAATCACTATAAGGGACAGTATGTGGCCAGGCACGACCGTTTGGTTGACCTGGTTGCGAAGGACTTACAGAAAATACACCAAAGACAGGATTGCAGTTTTTTTTCTACACAGCACTGTGAAAACGAACTGGTTTCAACAGGAAATTTCTGATTCTGATCACTTTCAGAACATCCCAAATACACCAGATATTGTAATAGTAAATTCAGAGGAAAAATCGGCATGCATTATTGAGGTGGGGTGTTGTTTTGATCTGTATATGGACACTTGTTACTACTCGAAAGTGCTTAACCCTGTGAAACCTGAACCATGAAAGCAATGAGAGAAAATTCTATTTTTTTGGAATTTGCTTCAATATTGGTCCCTTATAAGAAATGTAAAAAAAAAAATCAAAATTTTGTTAAGGTCACTGAGATATTTGATGCATCATATATGATGCATCAGGCTTTAAAGGGAATGAAAATTCCAATTTCATGACCATTGAAAAATGACTTTTAATGCATTTGCATCTTTTTTTTTAATTTAAAAAAGTTGTCAGACAATTTAATTTGAGGATTATCTTTAAATATTTAGTGAGATCCTGCCATTTTTTAAAGCCTATCCTTGTTTTAGCAGGACCATATTTTATATTTCCCACAGCCTGGTTGGGTAATTTTTTAAAATCTATGTAAAAACATAGCTGATCGAATGCTTAACAACCTATTTATGAGTGTAATATAGATCATCATTCATTTTTTATGTGTAATTTGAATATATGGGTCCATTACTACAATTGGACCATTTCTCCATTCACTGCAATGCATTTTTTACGAGATCGTTATTTCAACATTTTGCATTACATTTTCAAAATTGCAGGTAAAACCTGTTTCTTAAGGCAATATCTTTGTCTTGAAGTAAAACAACTTGTGTGTTTTGTTAAACGATCGTCGTGGTATGCTTTGTAAGTTTCCCTATGGAGCAAATGCATTGATGGCTGACTTCCTGCCACCGCCGGATGGTGCTTATATGTTTCATCAGTTTTAGCACGATCTCTCTGCAACACGGTGTAAAAATATAAACTCTTCCTTGATTAATTGCACAAAGCAAGTGTTCAAATTAAAGGATGTAGAGTGATATTTCGGAAATTTGTACTCAAACCTTTTGCAATTTGTCGATATCTCAGCGTCGGTCAGGGAAACCGCTTCTACTCCATTTTTGCATTTTTCGCCGAGCTGTGATCAACTTGTTGTTGACCGCTGCTCTCTTGTGGCGGTTTCCGCGTACTGCAGGACGTTTGGAAATGACACGCAGGATGTTTTTGAGATGGATTTTTTTTTGTGTCAGCGTGGAGAGGGCTTTGAATTTGATGCATCATAGATGATGCATCCGGCGCGATAGGGTTAAGTATCAGCCATTATTGGAACGTATTTCCCAGTTGGGGTATGATTGCAGACTAGTAGTACTGATCTTTGGAAGCTTAGGCCATGTACACAAGAATGTAGTTAGAGGACTGCAGTTAGGAGGAATGCAAAAAAGAGG
>NC_085880.1:37738405-37760905 GCF_034702125.1 Engraulis encrasicolus | reverse complement strand
TTTTTTGTCTCACACCGTCAGATGTCACCACCGTCGGATTTTGTTCCGCTCATCATCTTATTCCATATTTTACTAAATTGTGCTGGTTAATGAAACATTACCAGACATGTTAGTAATAATTGTGACCCAAACTTATACTCCAGCCTCCACTGAGGTGCATTTGGAGGGTTTTTTTGTCACAAAACCTGACGGTGGTGACATCTGATGTAGTTCACAAAAAAGCATGTGTTTTACATGTTTTTGACAAGTTTTAAGAATATGCTTCCAATAAGTATCTACAATTATGTTGAATTGTAAAAGTAATTCACTTAAATACAGTAAACTTATTTTTTTACTTCTAATTCTGTCTGACGCTGGTGACAAAACCAAGAAAGAGCCCATTTTATGAAAAATGTAAAACATGGGGAGCTTGGCCAATACATTCACTGCACAGCCAAGACGTTCATCTATGATAATACACCTCTATATTTTGAATTTGAACAACTGTAGACCTCTTTATGCCACATTTTCAATAATCTAGGCCTACTTCCTAGAGTATCTAACAAATGAAGAAAAAACACATGCACAAACATACTGTGCACACACAAAAATAAAGTGTTTATGCTAGATGTCATTGACTTGAGAGGGCTATTTATTTTGCTAAATGTAGGTAATAATTAGGTCACTTTCACCACCTTCAGATTACTGTCACCACCGTCAGTTCTTAAGTCACCACCGTAAGAAGGAGTTTTGGACATTTTAAATGAATGTGCTTACAACATTTTCCTTTGTAGTTGTTGAATTATCAAAGTAATAGCAAATTTAAGCCTACACGAATATTTGTGAAATTTAAAAAAATTGTTTGATCTATTTAGCCATTAAGTAAGCATTGTCTGACAGCACATATTTTTAAATTAGAACACATGAAGCAGTATTAAAATAGAATGAAAGTGAATTTTCAACATTTAAAGGCGTATGTGTGAACCAAAAAACACACACAATCACTTAAAAACTCCAGATACATATGCAACCAAATCAATACACTTTTTATTGCTTTTAATTGTGTCTGACGGTGTTGACAAAAAACAAGGTATGATCGGAGAAAAACCTGATTTCTGAAAAAAAATGGAAAATGGGGAGATTGGCCTTGTGCATTTCTGAAAAGCCAAGACCTTTGTCTACGAGGATATACCATATTATTTTGTAATTCACTTCGTTTTTTTCTTTCAAGATTACAACCTGTTTTAGCCACTTTCTCAAGAATCAGTGATGTGTGTGTGTGTGTGTGTGTGTGTGTGTTGCCCTCTGGTCTCAAACTCACCACCTCCTAGTCAACGCAACGGTTCGGGCATGGGAGGCACAGCACCATACCGCTGAGCTAAAAGACCAGTCCGATAGCTCAGCGCTAACGATACTGTATGAGCCTTCGGGAGGGAAGTTTACTAACGTTCCACGCCACACTCTGCTAGTTGGCATTGTGGCATAAGTGTTCCATTACACTTGCCACCAACAAATTCCTTCAAAAACATTTTCTGTTAATCTCTAAAGAGTCAATATAGTCTATACTCGGCCCTGTGACTCCTCAATCTGAGCCGCCATTGATATTGAAACAAAAAATGATCTGATCAATTCCTGGCTCGAGACATGGAGGACTCCAGACCTTTGTGTGTGTTGTAGCTCAGCTTAGCACCACGTAGGGGCTCTGGAACTACAGACACACACACACACACACAAAAGATACGGTCAGAAATCTTGGTGTGCTCATTGACAGTACTATGAACTTTGACCCTCAAATGAGGGCAATCTGTTTATCAGCTGTTTATCACTTAAAAAATATCGCTAGAATTAGCGGCCCCATGACAAAACAAGATCTAGAGAAACTAGTACATGGTTTTATGACCAGCGGAGTTGATTACTGCAACAGCCTCTTCATGGGCCTGCCTAAGAAGACCATCAAGCAGCTTAAAAAAATCTTGCATTGTCTCTCAGTTACATACAGGTAGGCTATTACTTCTTGTTTTTACAGCACTGCATGGAATGGGACCTGCAAGATTTGTGTCAGCCCTACTTTTCCTCACAGGTCACTTAGGTCACATGAGCAAAACTTACTAATACTGTAGTACAGGGGTTCCAAACCTATTTTGGCTTGAGACCCCATTTTGACCTCACAATTTTTTGGCGACCCCATTGACATTATAATTTCTTTAAAAAAAAGAGAAATTCATCTGTGATGTTTTTATATGGTATACTGTGTTGGAAATACAGCTTAACCAGTTTAGTGCACATTTTAAATTTTATTTAGCCTAGTTCACATTTTATTTTCAATCAAATAACCTAGGCAACATTTCAACAATGCACGTTTTCATGCGATGCAACACGGTTTCTCCGGCGTCTGCAATGTTTGTGCAACTTCTGTCCATGGTTTTAAATAGTGTGCAAGTGCACAAGCTGTCACAGTGTAGTACCTGTTACTCAAACAAAGTGAGGGGAATCCAGGCTTAAGGCTAAGCTCTTCTCTGATGCATTTTTGAAAATATTTTTTACACTTTTTATTACCATGACCTTTCTTTGACATTTGATAGGATTCTGCGACTAACTTTTTCTATGATCTTAATTTTATTATTACTATTATCTTATTCTTATTATATTTTTTCTGTTGTTTTATTTATGTAAGTTGTTACATTGTTTTTATTATTTCACATATCTGATGTTTTTGCTATTTTATGTGGGCTGCCTTTATGAAATGTGCTCTATAAGTAAACCTTACCTTACCTTACCTTACCTTACCTTACCTTACCTTACCTTACCATACCATGCCTTACCTTACCTTACCCACAGAGTTGTGGTGAGAATCAGGCTACCTCAAGGCACCTTATTAGGACATGTTGCACCAAGTTGGATTAGTATTTGTATCACTTTTCTTTGGCATGATTAATTTTAAATCTATTATTCCCTGCGAAGGGAAAGTGCAGTAAATACACCAACATTGAAACTGAGAAAAAATGCCTTCAAAGCCTTGATATTAGGCTAGATATTGTAGTTATTGCACATTTAACATAGAAATATCTCTCAAACGGGAGACATTTGGGACCATAAGGTTTTGTCACAAAGGACAGGAGTTGTAATGAAGACCATTCTCAGTCTGAACTCAATTTTGACAAAATATGTAGATACTGCACTTTGCCTTAGTCGGTCAGGGTGGGGCAGTACACTGTATGCATACAGCTTGGTGCAACATGTTTGACCTGATTATGGTCTGTTGTGTGCAATTAGATGTGTCTCGCGATGCGTATTATGTGTATAATGTAGGCTGATAGACACTTTCATTTCCTTGGGGATGTATAAAGGACTTCTACTACAAGGGTAGAAAGGACACTGGAGACATAACACAGAAAGCGTCGTACACAGTCTATAAACAGGATATCCCAAACTTTATTTCCTGTGTACAACTGTACCATGGAGGGCAATCACAGTTAGTGGACTTTCCTTCTCATTAGTCTGAGTGCAACACAAAGGAGAAAATAAAATAAAAATAAAAATCATAAACATCAAGGACTTCAAGAGAACCATGACAACTCCAATGATCATTTGTTAAATAAGAGAAAATAAAAACTAGACAGAGACAAAGTAGAAAATAAAACTTCAACAAACAAAAAATAAACAACTAAACCTGTGAGACAGAGAGGAATAAACAAATGAGAGAGAAAAGACAGACAGGAGAGAAGTAAGAAAGAAAAAAAGAAAGGAAGAGTGAAAAGTGAAAAGAAAGAGAAAGAAACTGAAAAGCAGAGTTGTATAAAGTAGAAGTAATCTTACAGATGTAATTACAACATTGATATTGGTATGATATTACATGATCTCGAGCATGTAATGCCATACCACTAGTGTTGTAATTACACTTGTAAGAGTACTTCTACGTCTACGTTACACACCTCTGGAGAAAAGGACAGGACAAAGCAGGAAGAAGAATGAATCATAAAGCAAAGAAAGAAAAGAAAGAAAAGAGGAATCTGGTCTGGAAGCTGAAGACTCACACACAGGGACAGAGGGATAGAGAGAAAGAGGGATAGAGAGAGAGTGAAGGAGGAAGAGAGGAGTAGGACTACACCAAGTAAAGAGTGACAAGACTTAAGACAGAGGAGAGACAGAGGAGAGACACAGGTTTGTGTGTTTTATCCCAAATCCTGCTCATATCAACATTATTATCACACATTACGTTACCTACCTACCTACACACACAGGCAGACAACCCTTACCCACACACACACGCACGCTCGTATGCACGCACGCACACACACACAAACAAACACATACACACACGCACGCACACACACACATTCGTACTCAGTTGCACTGGCACACAGTCGTATCCATACACAGCTCAGCGCAGGAAAAAAGACCAAAAACAAGCTTCAAGCAACTATATATCTTCAAAAGGCAATATTTGTCATTCTTGATTTTTT
Organism: Engraulis encrasicolus; assembly: GCF_034702125.1. Classification (NCBI taxonomy): domain Eukaryota; kingdom Metazoa; phylum Chordata; class Actinopteri; order Clupeiformes; family Engraulidae; genus Engraulis; species Engraulis encrasicolus. The sequence continues at coordinate 37,756,463 of NC_085880.1, read as the reverse complement.
TCCTATGGGTTTAAAATAAATATGTTGAATTCTCTGTGATATGCAAAGGCGTTTGGCCTTGCTCAGATTACTCTGTACAGTATATACACATATGAACTCTTCAATGACAAAATATCCTTTGATGTACAATATTCTCTTATACTGTCAAATAATACAACCATGGCATTGAGCAAGCACAGCCTGTTTGTACAAGTACCCATGCACCCCCACGTAGTGAAAGATTTCTGCATTCACAAGAACAACAGATACTGCCTTTTCCATTTTTTTTTTCAAAATGTGCAAGTTCACCGAAAAAAAAAGAGCTTATTTCAAAATGAAACTTCAACAAGCCAATCAAGAAACGAAAAAAAGCGAATAAAACCCTAAGAAAAATAAACAAACAAAACAAAACCAAAAACGATAACTAAACACACTTATAAGGGGGAAAAAAACAGTCCAAGTCTATACAACATTCAAAACCTCCGTTGACATACATGAATGGGATACTGCTTACTATATACAGACAGGTTAGCTTCCATGCACAGTGTGAACAAGTAGCACATTAACATTCCAAATATGGACATGGTAAAAGGGGGAGGGGATAGGGGATACTTTGGGTGGGTGGTCAGGTTGGGTTGGGAGGGGGGGTAGGGGCAACAGGAGGCTTACAAAGGTAAAACGAAGGGGGCAGGGTGGGCGGGGCAAAGTTTGTGTCACACAGGAAGAGAGTGCAAGACACGCCCACAGATAAATACTGCAGAGCACGTGGGAAAGCTCCCCCAGACAGACAGACGTGTGCCAAGGAGGATGTCCTGGGGCTGGCTTTCTCTACAGCACTGTGGCTAACTTCGTTAGCTAGCAACTTACTTGGTTGTCATGCAATTTCCCATTGGCAACTTACTATGTCGCTAAGTGGTTAGTTAGCAACGATGCTTAAGAGAAACAGGGTCCTGGATGGATGGACACAGGGCCCTTAGCGAACAGAGCTCACCTGCCTGCCAATCAGATCAGACCTGTGGCCAGGGGTCTATACTGAGAAGCTGGTTCAGGGCTAAACCAGGTTAAGAGGTAAATCATCTAATAGAAGAGCCTGGGGTCCTGATTTTCGTAAGAACTCCAGGCTCTTCTATTAAATGATTTACTGTACCTCTTAACTTAACCTGGTTCACTCCAGCTTCTTAAATCATCTTCTATTAAACAAAATGAGGACTCCAGGCTCTTCTATTAGATGATTTACCCCTTAACTGAGCCTGGCTAACTCCTGAGCCAGCTTCTTAGTATAGTCCCCTGTGCCCCCGGGCAGGTGATGTTCTGGGGAGGGGGGCAACCAGGAGGAGAGAGGCGGGCCAAGGAGGGGCAAGGCAAGGCAGGAGGGGCAGAGCTCGGCCTTGGGTTTAGGGCTGGGGGCTGAGGGTTGGGGGTGTTGTGTTTGGTGTTGGGGAAAAGACTGCACAGAGGAAGTCCATTTTTTGTTTTGTTTTGTTTTGTTTTTCTCTTTTGTTTGAAAACAGCTTCAGTGCAGCAGGACAGAATATGGCTGTACTTCACGCGATGCCGACGCCTTCTTAGACTTCTCCTTCGCATGTTTTTTTTTTTTTTTTTGTCTTGACAATGAGCGCATTAATTTAGTCGCTCGGCTATCCCACATTTCACTTTTTTATTTTTTATTTTTTAATTTCTCGCTCATTTTTTTAAATAATTGTCAAAAAGCTCTCTCCCATGTGTGTTGGAGAAAGAGAGAGAGAAAGAGAGAGAAAGTTTGAGAAAAAATATGCAACAGCGGGTCTTCTTAGAACATCACATCCTCATACAAATATGGGAATCAGTGCAGAATGCTATTTAATTTCAAAGGAAAAAAAAACCCAGAGAAAAATTAAAAATGAACAAAAAAAATGTTAGATGGTTGGAAAAGAATGTTGAAGTGTATCCCCTTCATAATCAACCTACAGCTATTAAAAACCCCATACCCATTTCCCAGATTGTATTTTATGGATTAAAAATGTTTTTTTTTTTTCTTTTCTTTTAAACATTTGCATCCTTCGACGAAAAAAGTTAAAGTCACACGGCACAAGGACAGAGGGCACAGCCATTAACCCTCCGCCCTGGAAATGCACACACCTGGTACAAATACTTTTTATTTTCATTATTATTATTAATAAAGGTCCCTTTTCAAGCAAAACTATAGCAAGGCTTCTTTTTTTCCAGGAGGGACATTTGGTGTTGGTACAAAATGTCGCTTTCAAATAGAAAACAAGCTGGAGTGTGTCTGGGTACAGGGGGGTGGTGGGGGTTCGGTGGAGAGTTGGGGTTTAGGGAGCATTAGAAAGGATTACCCTTTGGCAAATTTAGAGCAGGCTACACTACAGACGACAAACATAGCAGGTGTGTGTGTGTGGTTTTTTTTCAATTGCGATTTTAACCTTTGTCTTTTTGTCAATTCCTACGTTGTCTTGTTGTGTCGTGGGGTTCTACTTTGAGAAGTGCAGAGTACTGTCTTACATCCTCTGTACAATCCAATTTGGACTCCACACATCATCCCCTCAGCTTGCAGGTGCATCACAGTGGGACAAACATCTCTTCAAAGTAGAGGCTGTAGCTGAAGTTTTTAAGTTTTGTATTATGTGCAAACATCTGACTACCATTTCGGTGTAGCAACACCGAACCGTTACTCGGAGAAGAGGTAGCAAAACCGAAAGATTGGCCGGGTGTTTGCACAAAATAAAATCTTTCAAAACTAAACTGCAGTATGCTCCTAGCCTGGTTCACACCAGACGGTGTGTGTGTAGCTTCTGCGCCTTTGCTGCAGAGCATTGCTGCCACCAGGGGGTGCCGAAGCTACGCACACACTGTTTGGTGTGAACCAGGCTAGTACGTGCCAGCCTCTACTTTGAAATCATCTGCACCATCGTCTGTTTCAGTGTTTTCCACTGTTACAGTATATACACTTAATCCCAGTCGCCGAACGACTGGTCGCAGCACGCGCCAAAAAAGATGGACTAACCAGTGTACTGAACTGATGAGTACTCTATGCTAACACTCCAGAGACTAACAAGCGTCAAAAAATGTCAACGATCGACACATACTATGCCATGAGTGTCAGGATGCAGAGTAACAGTCATCAGTGTAAACCTTTTGAAGTCTTAGTATCGGCAGTTAAGACAATGAGACAAGTACACGCACATCACTCTGTATAGGTACATATATATGGTATATACTATATATATATATAAAAAACAAACACGTCTCTCCTTGACCATTGCCTTGAGCCATGGGCTCGTGTGGACACGGTCCCTAGCCCTGTTTAAGATACACATGGGAACAAAGTCCTTCACAAAAAGGTCTTCTACTGCATCGTAGAAATTAGACTAATTCTACTCTTCAAAGATTGTTTTTCTTATTAAATGTTGTTGTTTAAATGTGAAATGAAATCTCGTGTAACTGTAAGGGATGCCTGCGGCCCAGTTCAGCTGTTGAGTTCATTCTCAAACAACTGCCGCTCTGGCCCTGAATTGTGGTTGTCTGTTGCTGTGTGTGTCACTGTGTGCATATGTGTGTGTGCATGTGTGTGTGTGTGTGAGTGTGCGGGTGTATGTGTGTGTGTGTGTGTGTGTGTGTGCATGTGTGTGTGTGTGTGAGTGTGCGGGTGTATGTGTGTGTGTGTGTGTGTGTGTGTTCACATGTGACTGTGACCAGGTAAACTCTGACTGCCACTGGTGACAGACTTGTAATTGGGACACACTAAAATGGCACTTGCAGGACATAGAAAAGCTTTTCTGATCTTTCAGGAACGCGCTGAAAAAATGTTCCAACTTTCAGCTAGTCCAGCCTCAACCTCAACTATTTTTATTTGAGTAAAATCCTCAAACAAGATTCCTTGGACACTGAAGGCCCTACAAGTCGTATATGGGTAGTTGTATTAGTGCCAAAAAGTCGTATATGGGGAGTTGTATTAGTGCCAAAATGGCCATTTTGGAGCCATCTCTCCTTGTGTAATTTTGGTGTATACCATATACGTATTACATTACATTACATTACACTTGGCTGGCGCTTTTCTTCAAAGCGACTTAGGCCGGCTGCACACCGGCTCCGACAAAGTGCGGCGCACTTTTGCTTCCGACAGAATTCGGACCCCCAAACCCAATTTCACACGAACATTGCATTGATAGTCAATGGGCGGCGCTGACAAAATAGAACTTGTCTCTAATTGCTAGTCTAATTGCTTGTCTCTAATTGCTTCAGCGGACATCGGCGCCAGTGTGCGTGGTTCGATTGAAAACAATGGAATCGAATTTTAGCTGAGCAATGCTCAGCACTTTGTCGGAGCCGGTGTGCGGAAGCCCTTACCGTTATATTATATTACAGAGTATTGGTTACAGTCCCTGGAGCAATGTGGGGTTAGGTGCCTTGCTCAAGGGCACTTCAGCCATGGATGTAGGGAGAGGTGAGGGCAGAGAGAGTAGAGAGAGAGAGGTTCCATTGGCCCATTGTTTCCTGATTCTATTATTGGGGGGGGGGGGAAATCCCCCTTTAGGCAGACCTAGGCAGACCTGAGGACTGTTCTATTCAATGCTAGGAGCATTATGACACGCCCCTTTAGGCAGACTGGAACCTGGTCACATTAGGTGCCCATAGAAACCTATTATGTTGGCATATCTCTATACTTAAAGAATCTCTGGTAAGGGTGGGATTTGAACCTGTAACCCTCAGATCTGAAGACCACCTCCCTAATCACTAGGCCACAGCTATCAGTTCTGCCGACCTCTAAGTACACCTTTCTCTAGTCTGCTCCCAGCCAGTGTCAGGGCAAAACCCTGAACAACATCGTTCAGCTGTTTTTACAATCAGCAGATCAACACAGACTCACACATGCATGCATGCACGCGCGCACGCGCACACACGCACACACGCACACGCACACGCACACCAAGAGCTCTGTGTTTAAAACAAAAACAAATCTCATCTCCTCATCCATGTTGAGTTCTGATTCTTGGACTCCATAACTTTACATTACATTACCTACTATACCATACCAATACAACCCTATCCCACACAGTCTCACCCCGAGTAGTCAATTTCTGACTACCTTTGACCAGACTCCAATTTTGGACATCTTGGATATAACTTCTACGTCACAATGTTGACAATGTGGCCTTAACCTAAACCTATCCCTAAACCTAACCTCAATGACGTTATGCTGCCACAAGGGGGCGCCTTTGAGGATTAAGTCACATTTTGACTCCAAAGGCATACCTCAGACGTCAAAAATTACAGTCTGGTCAAAGGTAGTGAGACACTGTAGACTATGCCATTACAACCCTATCCCAAGCTGCAGGATCACAAAAGTCAACCTCCCATCCCACCAAGTCACCATCCTCTGATCTCAAAACGTGGGGAGGATGTTTCTTTTCCTCCTCTTTTTTTTGTTTGTTTTTCTTTTTTTTCTAGCAGTTTGGTCAGTATATTCAGATCAATTTCGTAATAAAGGGTTGATTTTTTTTTGGGGATGAAATCGAACGTGCAAGCAGTCTGTCAGTCACAACAAGATTTCATCCACACAAACCATCATCCCCCCCGCAAAATCAGTCAGAGTCTGACCCATACACAGATGGGGAGAACATTTTGGGAGGAGGGTTGGGTTGGGGACGGTAAAGGGGGCGGGGGTACAGGTAAAAAAGAGAAAGATGTGTGATGAGGGGGGTCATGATCAGATCAGAAATGTCAAAACAAAGGACAGGGATGACAATGACAAAAAAAAGAGAGAAATTGCCGCTGTTGCTTCCATCATCTCCTTCGATAAGTCCGCTTTTTTGTTGTCATAGTGTTGTCTGTTCTTCTTAAGTTGCGTGCATGTCTGTCTGTCTGTGTGTGTGTGTGCATGTATATGTACATCAGTCCTGTGTCAGCTGTGCTAATGTATGTATCTAGCAGGTGTGGGGATCTGTGTGTACATTTGTAGACTTCTTCATTTGTTTTTAATGGATGCATGTCATGTGTCTGTGTGTGTATTTGAATGTATGTACAATTTTAATCAGTCCCTTCATTTCATATACGTATATGCATGTGGATGTACATTTGCGTTAGTGTCATGTAGGTATGCAGATACGTATGTGTTGTGGGTTTTTGTGTGTGTGGCGTGCAAATGGGTGTACACATCATTTGTGTATGTACTGTATGTATCTATGTATGTACGTATGTATGTATTGTACTTTGTATGTATGTACGCATATGCATCTGTATGTATGCGTGTACCTTGTGTCAGCACGTGTGTGTGTGTGTGTGTGTGTGTGTGTGTGTGTGTGAGTACGTGTTATACTGTATGTGGGCGCATGTGTGTTGCAGCTGTTGTTGTTGTCGTCGCGCACGCGTGTATGTATGTGTATGTGTGTGTGTAGTGATGGCGGTTGGTGGTGGCGTGGCGCTCCATTCCATTCCGTTGCCACGCCGCTGCGCTGCCGTTGCCATGGCGGCGATGCGATGTGCAGGATTCTAGATCTAGAAGCCAGCGATGTGACAATAGGCCTCCAGGGAGCTGAAGAGGATGTAGAGGAGCCACAGGCTGACGAAGAGGCAGGTGGTGACCACCTTGGCAGTCCGCGGGCCGCCCAGCTCGCCGCCGATGTCGGGCCGGCGCCGGTACATGAGCACGAAGACGCAGATGAAGGCGAAGATGGTGAAGAGCGTGACGGAGAAGGCCAGGTTGCCCGGGTCCACGTGGAACTCCTCGCCCTTGGAGTAGTGGTAGATGGCGGCGATGGACCACGCCACGCCGATGCCCAGGAACACGTTGACCGCGTTGCTGCCCGTCACGTTGCCGATGGAGGCGTCCGCGTACTGGTCCTGGATGGCGGCCACTTTGCTGGCGAAGGTGTCTGGAGAAAGGAGAAAGAGGAGAGGAGAGGAGAGGAGAGGAGAGGAGAGGAGAGGAGAGGGGAGGAGAGGAGAGGAGAGGAGAGGAGAGGAGAGGAGAGGAGAGGAGGGAGAGAGTGTGTTAGTAATAAGTGTATGCTGTGCATATCTACTGCACTGTACGGTACTGTACTGCACTGTACTGTACTGTAGTGTGTGTGTGTGTGTGTGTGTGTGTGTGTGTGTGTGTGTGTGTGTGGGCGTGCGTGCGTCTTCGTGTGTGTGTGAGACCCATACACACTTGGTATTTTTGCGTTGTATTCTGCAAATTATCATCAACGTAATCACACACACACTTAAAACATACAATTTGGCAGTAGACAGCACAGTTTCAATGAGCAGACTAGTTGCAATACCTACTCTGGCCACCATCATACACAGGGCACCTTTACTGTAAGTGGTACCAATGTATGTATTTGAATATATTTATTGTAGGCCTTGAGCCTGTAACAAAATTAACTAGAAATGCACTCTGAGAGTGCAGACCTTCGCCAAGTAAGCTGTTTGTTAGAAAATTTGACTATGTTACACCCGATTTTTGTTTTAAGCCTTTCTGCCTTGTTTTTGTGTAGTGATAAACTGGAATGTCATCATTCACCCTGTCCCGCAATTCAATTTGTGGTCACTAGGGGCGTATAGATTTGTACGCTAGCAATGTTGAAGAATCTTTTAAAAAAGTCCTGGTTCCGGTTCGTGATCCAGATCACCACCAAATCACTTGTTCCTTTTTGTTAATTTCCAACAACTCCACAAAGTTTCAGCCAAATCCGATCACAAGTTTTCGAGTTATCCTGCTGACAGACAGACAGACAAACAGACAAATAAACAGACAAACAAACCAACGCGACCGAACCAAACACAACCTCCTTGGCAGAGGTAATAAGAAGTCTTCCTTGCGATGTGCAATATGAGAAAGTTAATCAGAAAGTGGGACTCGTTCCAGGTGTCCTGTACTGTGGAGGTAAGGACTTGGCGAAGACAACGGTACTCTGCTTTGCATTGCGGCGCTAAAGCCTCCACTTCACTGTTATATCCGCTGGAGCAGGTCACCTTGGCAGTTGATATCCTTTCACGTAAATTGCCTACATGCATAAATACATACATTACACCTATTTTGACTTTCCAACATTTCGCAGAGTGACCTGAAGTACACCATCCAACTTCTCAATTTCTGTTCTATTTTATTTTCTCTCTCTCTCTCTCTCTCTCTCTCTCTCTCTCTCTCTCTCTCTCTCTCTCTCTCTCTCTCTCTCTCTCTCTCTCTCTCTCTCTCTCTCGCTCCGGTGAGGTCTCATTTGTTTGTAGGATCCCTCAGAATCGCAGAAGCCACAAAGCAATTTGCTGGCCAACGATCACTGTTAACCTCTAAACTGAAAAGGTTAAGCAAAATACGTGTACTCCTTCCTTGCCTGAGGAACAGCTCCTTGCTGAGCGATACAGTGGTTCGGACTGCAACCTTTAAAGTAAAAGTGTATTGTTCTGCCATGGGAGCAGCTGTGGGAGTCAGCTATCTGGTCTGGGGTGCATTTCTCAAAAGAGACGTTGTTAGCATGTTAGCAACTTCAATAGTTGCAAATGGGAAAATGCAACACACCATGAAAACAACAGCTAATGTAGCTAATGTAGTAAGCAACTTTGGTTTCGAGAAATGCACCCCTCCCTGGTCTGCTCCTAAACGGCACAGAAGCAGTGGACGAGCTCTTCTAAAAAGGCGGAGGCCTCTTTGAGAAGAGAAGAGAAGAGAAGAGAAGAGAAGAGAAGAGAAGAGAAGAGAAGAGAAGAGAAGAGAAGAGAAGAGAAGAGAAGAGAAGAGAAGAGAAGAGGGATTTGGGTAACGCTGGGCTCTCTATATTAGGGCTAGCTCTTCAGAGAAAATCTGCGGACAGAAGCTGAGAGGTCAGCAACGTATAATAGGTGGATGGAGAGATTACATTACATTACATTTCACTTAGCTGACGCTTTCATTTTATTCAAAGCGACTTACAGTTATTATTTGTCAGGGTATTGGTTACAGTCCCTGGAGCAATGTAAGGTCAGGTGCCTTGCTCAAGGGCATTTCAGCCATGGGGGTCTAGGGAGAGATCAGCTGGGATTTGAACCTTCAACCTCCTGATTGAAAGACCAACTCTCTAACCACTAGGCCACGGCTGCCCCTAGAGATAGAGGAGGATTGAGGACGGAGGAAAGGAGGTAAACTAGGAAGAGGAAGAGGAAGAGGAAGAGGAGATAAGTGGAGAGGGATGGAGAGGAGAGAAGAGGAGAAAAGGGAATAGAGATGGAGAGAACTAGAGATAGGCCTAGACAACAGAGAGAGAGAGAGAGAGAGAGAGAGAGAGAGAGAGAGAGAGAGAGAGAGAGAGAGAGAGAGAGAGAGAGAGAGAGATGGAGACGGAGACAGACAGACAGACACACTGTAAGTGAGAGCAAGTGATTTGACTGCTGACTTTACTTTCAAAAAGTATAAGAGCAGGAAAAAGCTGATTCCATCCAGAACCTCAGAGACTGACTTCACAGCACGGGGGCAGTAATATCTCTCTCTCTCTCTCTCTCTCTCTCTCTCTCTCTCTCTCTCTCTCTCTCTCTCTCTCTCTCTCTCTCTCTCTCTCTCTCTCTCTCTCTCTCTCTCTCTCTCTCACACACACACACACGCACACACACACACACACAAACACAGACACACAAAGACAGGTGCTGCTTCTGCTCTGGTGCATATCTGTCCGCCATCTGTGTGCACCTGTTGTGACTGTTTGAGTATGTGTGCTTTGCAATTCTGTGCGCCTAAACATCTTACTCAAGCATTTATTTGGCTTCAGATGTACACAGTGATTCAGCATGATAGATGGTGAGCTTTAAGTACTTATCTAGTTGGCCACCTGCTATAATGGAGTCTTTGTACTTTTTTATTTTAATCTGCTGTTGTCATCAGTATGTTTGCACATCAAGCATGAGTAAGTATTAGCCAGGCCATGCCCTCCTAGTGATGCAACACCTTCGGCGTTGCTCAGGGCTGGCCCGAGGCATAAGCGAACTATACGGTGGCTAAGGGTCCCCAAGCCACCAGGGCCCTCCATGAGCAGCGAAGTTCCAGGAAGAAATGAATTATCCTCTAGTTTCCCTAGTCATGTATTTTTCCTCAACTGTCATTTACTACGATTAATGAAACAGGAGCCACTATACATTGGGTATGGGGGGCCCCCAGATGAAATGTTGCCTAGGGCCCCATAAAGGTTTGGGCCGGCCCTGGCGTTGCTTCCTGTCAGGCCAGGGGCAATGCAAACATCATTTCTGAGCTTTATTCATTATAATAGTGTTTCTCAACAGGGGATCTACAGTCCCCCAGGGGGCCTTGGGGACCCCTAGGGGGGGTGTTGAGAAGGATACAGATGAAAGAGAGCGGAGTTTAGTTGTAATTGGGAAGCATTTGTCCATTTTATTTTTTAATACTAAAGGGGGCGTTAGCAGGCTTATGATAAGGTTAGGGGGGCTTTTCTTGAAAAAAAAGGTTGTGAACCATTGCATTAACCTCCCTACCTAATAACCTTTTCTATGGAAGATTGGAAGACCTTATTCATGGGGTCTCAGAGGGTTTGCTCTTTAAAAAGCAAAGACTGTGGAGAAGCGTGTGTTCAGTAAAGGATCTGACCTTTACCAGTGAGACAGCGTATGATCTTCTCTGTTAAACTAGTGCAGGGTCTGTTTGAATAAACCGCTGCTCTGAGATGCCAGGACTTATTAACCATCTTCTGGACTTCATAGAATCAAAGACTGCAAAGTTTATTCTATTTCTTCAAAGATCTGGAACTCCTATGCACAGCCAGGTTCCAGGTGCTGGTGAAGTGCAGTCATCAGTAATCCATAGTAAAGAAGACCTAAATAAAAAACAGCAAAACTAAGTTCACCAGTGTGTGGTGATCCTTCTTCTTTACTATTTATTCTATTTCTGCTAACTGCAAAGTCTATTCTCTATTTATTTAAGTTCAGAGGACAATCTAGGGTTCTACAAACTAAAGACTAAACTATACGTGTAGTATTTACACTGTAAAGGATGTTGTACTCAGATGCCAGACTTGTTCACACCTAAAACATGCATGCAGGCACGCACGCAGGCACGCACGCACACACGCACACTCACACACCTGGGTGACCTCATTAATAGGCCCCTCTTAATTAGCCCAGCACCTCTGATTACTATAATCAGCCTATAATCACACAGTGGCTTCCATCAGGTGAACAGAGCAGAGAGAGAGAGAGAGAGAGAGAGGGAGAGAGAGAGGGGGAGAGAGAGAGAGAGGCAGACAAAGAAAGAAGGCAAACGGTATGGGTTGGAAGGTGGTGGGGGCTTCAGGTTGAAGTGAACCTGTGACTGCAGTGACATGCGCAGAGCATTCCGGTTTCAAATGGAATGTTGTCACTATTTGGTTCCGGAAAATTCCGTTAGCATGTCTGGAACAGCCTTCTGTAACTGCAATATTTCCGTGAACATGGCCACCTTTGGAATGAATACAGAGTCTACACGACTCATGCTCAAACTGAATACTGTCACTATTCCGATTAAAATCGAATTATTCCTCGCAGGTAACTGTAGTGTTCACACATCCACCTGCTACACACACGGGGGGCTCATACATTTCTTATGAAGCACATTGAATTGCTACTGATCTTTTTGTGTGAAACACATCGAGTTGCTCATGTATGGAATGCGCTGTACAAATAAACTGCCTTCTGCCTTGCCTTGCCTCACACTAGTACAGCCAAAACACTGGCACATGAGGTCGGGATACGTTTTGAAGAAGGGAGGTGATCTTACTTCCTCCCAAACAATGTTATTTGGTCAGTCTCAATTTGATAAAATACTGTGTATAAGTGACTGCTTTTTGGCTGTGGAGGGCAGTCACGTACAGCCATTGTTACTGGTGTCCTAGCCTGTGCCACAGCGAGCACACATACAGTACGTATGTTACTTGGCAGCAGTGTTGCCAGATGTACAATTATTATATTGTTCGACTTCGTACCATAATTTTCTCAATTTTGTCCTCCGTACGATAAAAAAAAGTTTTCTTTCAATTCATTTAGTCAATGTCTTGAAACAATCATTTTGCCCATAATTTCCTCCCGAAAAGCCCCCCAAAATGATCATTTTGAGGATTTGGTACGACAGTTCAGCATTTTCCATCTGGCAACACTGCTTGGGAGAGAGCTTTGAGAGAGCGCTTATATCAGAGAGAGTAGAGAGAGAGAGGTTCCATTGGCCCATTGTTTCCGGGTTCTATTATTGCAAGGGGGAGGGGGGGGAAATCCCCCTTTAGGCAGACCTAGGCAGACCTAAGGACTGTTCTATTCAATGCTAGGAGTATTATGACACGCCCCTTTAGGCAGACCGGAACCTGGTCATGTTAGGTGCCCATAGCAACCTATTACATTGGCACATCTCTATATACTTAAAGAATCTCTGCTTATATCTCTTCCTCTCTTGTCTTCATTTTTCTTCATCTTCCTCCTGGCATTTCCATCTTGCCTCTGTCTCTTCCTATATCTCCTACTCCTGCTATTCACACCATTTCTCCGCTGTTTCTTTCTGTCGCTAATGGGATGGGATCTCTTTCCTTCTGCGTTCTCCCTCGTTCTTTTCCACTGCACGCTTCTCTCTCCATCTGTCTTTTCTGCACGCCTCGTCCTACCACCCTGCAGTATTGCTTTTCTCTCCCCTTTTCCGCAATTCTCTCATTTCTTTTTGAACACATTATTCCCCCCCATGCCTGTCTGTCTCTGTTAGCCTGGCATGGCATAACATGAAAATAAAGGGAGATGTACTGTAGACTCTGGGGTCACACCATAGGAAGAACTGAAGGTTGGTGTTGAGTCTGTTTAACTCAGCGTTTCTTAAACTTTTTCTGACCGAGGACCACTTTGTGCCCCCAAAAATGTTCAGGGACCACCTGTCAACTGGATTGACAGTTGACCGGTGCTAATTTCAATGCAGAGCCCTTATTTTTTACAAAGTAATTCACATGTACAGGCCTGTCTTATTTTGGTGAAAATATAACTCTACCCAGGTGAAAAACCCATATACTTAAAGTGTACTTTTTTTGACCGTACTTAGTACAAAGTGTACTATTTTCGGCGATTTAAAGTGCGCTTCATTGCACTATTAGTGCGCTGAAGCACTACTAAAGCAGTACTTCAGCACACTTGCAGCACACTGAGGATGCTAAATTGGCACCGCTTTTGGACAACTTTAAGTGCACTACAAGCATACTTTTGAAAGTATGCTCCAAACACGCTTTTCATGCATTCGTATGGCATTAATAGTGTGCTTGAGTACACTTCTATAACATTTTATTGTTACTAGAAGTACAATAAAAGTATATTAACTTCATGCTTCTTTGGACTACATTGGAACATTTTAAGTCTGTAAAAAGTACATCATATTAAGTATTGTAAATATATAACAGGTATGCTTGAAGTATATTTACAGTACACTCCCAAGTACAACGAATAATATAAATGTAATACTACAATCCATGCTGGTTCTCAGAGCTTGTACATTACACACAGCCACATGTCACAGTAGTGATACAGTATGCATGCCTAGCACAACTGACATTTACAGTCATTACATTGTTACAGAGATTTCAGATACACATTTCACATTATTTCATTCTTGTTCCACCTTCCTGCAGTTGATCATTTGAATTGATCACGAATGGTGACCCTTGAACCTTTGTTTGGACAACTAGTTCCAACTTACCTTTCACAATGATACCATGGGAAGTGTGAGTCTATATATACCAGAACATATACGTGACCATCATAATGACGGTGGGAACATGGCCATTTTTTTGTGTACCACTTTAAAATGTTAAAACTCCTACAATAAACGCAGAATATAACAATGAGTAATATTTTCATGCAAACCAAAGATATTCCTTAGAGGTAAATGGATTTCTGTTTGAGAAATTTAGCTCCAAGAAGTGCATTGCATGATGGTACATGCATGATGGTGCATGATGGGTAAATTAACTTTGTGTAAGCACACTTTGAATATATTTGGGTGAAGTACAATCATGGTGCACTTAGAAAAAGTGTACTTGCAATATGTTAAAGCGATTTACTTTAAAGCGCACTATAGAAAATCACACTTCAAAGACATTTGGGTGAAGTGTAATCATATTGCACTTTAAAAAAGTACAATTGCAATATGTTATCAAATAATACACTTTTAGTAAGTTCACTATTAGAACACTATTAGTATATTCCTCTAAATATACTTTAGCCAAACATCTTCGAAGTACACTTGAAGTATGGTTCGCTAAGTGTACTTTTTTTGAGAGCAACTTAATTACATCTAATTTTAAGTACACTTTAAATAAGCATATTGTAAACATACTTTTTCTTAGCACAAAAAGCACGAGTGCACTTTTAACATGCTAAGTACACTTCAGTCATGCTTTTATTGTACTAAATTGAACCACTTTTTCACCTGGGTAGCTATATTTAGCTTTGCAATAATGTCATGAATATAGCCTTCATCTAGCTTGTCTTTGGACAAGTAGCAATCCCCTTGCGGACCACCTGAGCTCTGTCGCGGACCACTAGTGGTCCCCGGACCACACTTTGAGAATCACTGGTTTAACTGCACACAATAGGTTAGTGTAGCCTAGGGTTGACAACTGTCCCTTGAAATACGGAATCGTCCTGTATTTAGAAAGAAAAGTATGGGTTCCATATTGATCTGAAACGAGACACGGGACGTTAAGATGCAGGAAATTACGTCTGAGGATTTTTTTTTGTCTTGGGGACGACCCACAGACCCCCACAACAATGAAGTGTCCCATATTTGTTTCATTGACCCTAGTGTAGCCATGTTGTTGGCTTGCTAAGGCTGCCCAGACCACTCACTACACAGTCTCAAAAACACAAAAAAAATCTCGATAAACAGTGAGGGCATCTGAATCTGAATATTGCTCTCAATCTCATACATAACATTTCAATATCAATGTATCGTTTTATCCGTGTTTGAATAACTCTCTCTTAGTTTGTTTTTTAATTAGTAGTAAAACCCAGATACTAAATCAAAACTCCAGGCATTTTTTTTCTGCTGGTAGGTTTTTTGTCTAGTCTTTCAGGCCATGTCTGTTTCTAATCAGGGGTGGCTTCAGAGCTCTTCAATGACATCAGGGAAATGGCAAGCAGGGTCCACTTTATTAATTAAGACTTCTTTAATTAAAGCTGCTAAGAACATCAGGCCATGCCCCGCTCTTAAGATTAGGTCATTTATTCAGGTGCCAGCCAAAAACCAAACCAAGTGCACAACTTGAGCGAATGTTTTCTTGGATGTGCTCTTTTAAAAAATTCTACACTGTGTGCACCTGGCACAGACATGCCAGGGCCACAGAGACCATATTGGTGTTGGAGTCCTTGAGGCCCACAGTGCAACCAACACACACACACACACACACACACACACACACACACACCAGAGCATGGCAACCCGACCGAAGCCCGACGGGCCGGGTCGGAACCCGACGGGCCGGGCCGGACTCGGACAAAAAAAATAGAATATCTGTCGGACTCGGGTCGGACTCGGGCTTGAAGCAAACAGACATTGTGAAAAGTGTAAGCAACCAGAGGAAACGTTTCAGTTCATGCAAACGGCAGTTTTGTGATTAAAAAATAAGTAATTGAATATGCATAACTGAAAATGTTGGTAGGCTACTCCTGCGAGTGATTATTATTGGCCGTATGCACGCGCCAGTTACCAGTGGCAACATGGACGCTCACTCCCAGTCAGCCGAGCAGGAATGCCGAGTCAACTTGCTTTCTTAATAAGCGCCAAATCAACAGTTGTCAGTGAACGCGTGGTCTTTTGTTGTAGGCCTAGTGTAGGCCATGTTTTAGCATGCCTTCGATGCTGTCTTAAATGTTGAACATAAAATGACGAAGTTTGTCACTGCATTGCTCGCCAAGGATTACATTTCCAGCATGGAGTAGCAAGGAGCATAATATGGATTAAAGAAGACGCACACGCTACGTGGAGTTGCCTAAGGTAGGGGCGAAGAGGTTTCCTGTTACTATTTTGTCCGCTGTGACATTTCATGTCCTTCACGTAGGTTCTTAATTCTTGTCACTTTAACTGTAGGCTACAGTTGTAACTATGCGCGTGCAACCTTTCCTGATTTTATATTGACCGCATGGACATCAGGGGAAATGACATTCTCTTGGAGGGCCGAACAGGCTACTGTTCTTCGGGGTGAACTTATAGCCCATCCTTCAAGGAGCGGCATCTTCACCATGGCTCGCGGGGATTTATTTGCACTAACAGTAACGTAACAAATGCTTCCATAGGCGGGCTGACTGCATCCAAAACGTAGCCTATTCGTTAGTTTTCGCCTTTCTTATCCTCTCACGCCCCTCCCATGCATTCGATCACCGCACCCAACATCTCTGGTCTAACCGAAAGAAACATAAGGTGCGCTGTCACATGTGTGTGTGTGTGTGTGTGTGTGTGTGTGTAGCCTACTATGCGTGCGTAACTAAATGACTGTAGGCTACTGCAAATTGCCTCATCCTAACGTCTTTGCCTATCCTGGCTATTTATCACGTGCTATTTTGAGTATGGTGGAGCCCACATAGAAAATCTTGCTTGCGCACAGGTTCTGTTGTTATTACAGTGGTCTCGGGCTTCGGACAGGTTCGGACACAAACATTTTAATTAGTCTCGGGCTCGGGTCGGGGTCGATCACTTTTCTGTCGGCTGAGGGCCGGGCTCGGACAGAAAAAACCGGCCCGAGCCACACTCTAACACACACACACACACACACACACACACACACACACACACACACACACACACACACACACACACACACACACACACACACACACACACACACACCACACACACACACACACACACACAAACACACACACAGCACACACACACACACACACACACACACACACACACACACACACACACACACACACACACACACACACACACACACCACCCTAGTATATACTGTACCTACCTGGCACAGAGGTGCCAAGAGCCATGAAGACCACGGCGGTGACCAAATCCTTGAGGCCGACGGTGCAGCCGAATGCACACACACACACACACACACCATCACCACCACCCTAGTATGTATACTGTACACACCTGGCACGGACGTCCCGAGCGCCACGAACACCACGGCGGTGACGGAGTCCTTGAGTCCGACGGTGCATCCGAAGTGCGAGGCCAGGTCCCCGATGAGCGCCGTCAGCAGGCCGATCATGCAGATGGACACCACGAAGCAGGCCCAGCCGTTCCAGTAGTCTGTCGGCGGCACGAACGCAAACAGAACCTTCCAGAAGACCGTCAGGAAGTGCATGACGTAGTCGAAGCAGGAGGGCAGCTTCTCCTCGCCGCACTCCTCCTCATCGTCGTCCTCGCCTGCACAGGGAGAGAGGAGGAGGAGGAGGAGGAGAGAGGAGAGGAGAGGAGAGGAGGAGAGGAGAGGAGAGGAGAGGAGAGGAGAGGAGAGGAGAGGAGAGGAGAGGAGAGGAGAGGAGAGGAGAGGAGAGAGAGAGAGGGGGAAAACACAACAGGAAATTAGATATGGTCATGACAAAGTCGAAGCATGAGGGTAGCTCGCAGCACTACTCATCATCATCATCATCATCCTCGCCTGCACAGACGTGACAACAATAACAGAAGGGAGAAAGGAGAGACGGTTGGAGGAGAGAGAGGAGAGCAGAGAGATGGGGAAAACACACCTATGAATATAGAAAATTAGACAACAATTAGATGTGGTGAGATTGTTTTGCAATATCAAGGATTTTCAATGTGGTACACCAAGATAAAGTGTTACCAATGCAATTAAGTGGGATCAACTCTGCTCTCCTAAATGGGCGTGACTTTCCCACTGAACTTTATACATTCTCTGAGTCAAATTCTGACTCTGGAATCTGAAACTCCTAAAAAACAGCCTCCTACTAATCTGATTGGACGTGATGCATTCTGTGCTTCACTACCCAGGGGCAGAGCCATATATATTCAGAGTTGTGACAAGTGGGGTACAGGAAGTGGGTTGATGGCATCATTCACGTAGATTCAAATAGTTCTAGGCAGCAGCTTTCTTTTCACTAGAGACTAACAGAGAACAACTAGAATTACATAACAAGCAAA
>NC_085880.1:37700905-37705905 GCF_034702125.1 Engraulis encrasicolus | reverse complement strand
TGCATGTTAGCGTTTGCCCATGTTGTGTACGTATGTAAGAGTAGCTGATGAATAAAGGCCTCTGGTGTGTTTGTGTCTGCATGTTAGTGTTTGCCCATGTTGTGGTGTTTTGTGTCTGCATGTTAGCGTTTGTCCACGTTGTGTACGTATGAGTTAGCGGTAGCTGATGAGGCCCCTGGTTAGACGGTTAGCTGCCTTAGTCATCAGCCCTGTCTGGGCCCTTAGCGTTTTGTTGGCAGAAGAGCTGCTGGCAGCCCGACTGGCGCGAGTGTGAGTTTGTGAGAGTATGTATGTATGAGTAGCTGATGAATAAAGGCCCATGGTGTTTTGTGTCTGCATATTAGCGGTTGTCCATGTTGTGTATATATGTATGAGTAGCCTACAAATAAAGGCCCCTGGTGTTTGCCCATGTTGTGTATGTATGAGTAGCTGAAGAATAGCGGCCCCTGGTTAGACGGTGTGCCTGTGTGTTAGCGTCTGCATGTTAGCGCTGGCCCACATTATGTACGTATGAGTAGCCTATGAATAAAGGCTCCTGGTATTTGTGTCTGCATGTCAGCGTTTGCCATGTTGTGTATGTATGAGTATCCTATAAATAAAGGCCCCTGTGTGTTAGCATCTGCATGTTAGCGTTTGTCCATGTTGTGTACGTATGTATGAGTAGCCACGAATAAAGGCCCATGATGTGTTGTGTCTGCATGTTTGCGTTTGCCCATGTTGTGTATGAGTAGCCTATGAATAAGGGTGTTTGTGTCTGCATGCAAGCGTTTGCCATGTTGTGTACGTATGAGTAGCTGATGAATAAAGGCCCCTGGACCAGTGTTAATGTCTGCATTTTAGTGTTTGCCCATGTTGTGTATGTACTTTTTTGCTACTTTTTAATGCATTGTCCTCTTCCTTACTCTTGAAGGACAATGCTATCAGTGTACACAGTACCTACCCTGTTCTTGTTTAAATTGCTCCTTGTAAGTCGCTTTGAACAAAGGCGTCTGCTAAATAATAATGTAATGTAATGTAATGTAATGTATGTATGAGTAGCCTACGAATAAGGGTGTTTGTGTCCGCATGTTAGTGTTTGTCCATGTTGTGTATGTGCTGTGTGAGTAGATGATGAATAAGGCCCTCGTGTGTTTGTGTCTACACGTTAGCGTTTGCCCATGTTGTGGTATTTTGTGTCTGCATGTTAGTGTTTGCCCATGTTGTGTATGTATGAGCAGCCTACGAACAAGGGTGTTTGTGTCTGCATGTTAGCGGTTGTCCATGTTGTGTACGAGTATCGGTAGCTGATAAATAAAGGCCAGTGGTGTGTTGTGTCTGCACGTTAGCGTTTGCCCATGTTGTGGTGTGTTGTGTCTGCATGTTAGCGTTTGCCCATGTTGTGGTGTTTTGTGTCTGCATGTTAGCGTTTGCCCACGTTGTGTGCGTATGAGTAGTGTTGTGTACGTATGTAAGAGTAGCTGATAAATAAAGGCCCCTGGTGTGTTTGTGTCTGCATGTTAGAGTTTGCCCATGCTGTGGTGTTTTGTGTCTGCATATTAGCGTTTGCCCACGTTGTGTACGTATGAGTAGCGGTAGCTGATGAATAGCGGCCCGCAGGCCCCATTGCCCCAGGTTTAATGTCCGCCTTCTGCATTTTTGTAGGGCAGTTTATATTTTAGTGTCTGTTTTTGTATTTTAATGTGCCTCCTCTTGTATCTACAGAGCTAGCACTTTTCCTTTATATCCTTATATTACACGTCTGCATGTGTGTTAAATGTCTGTTTTTTGTTGCGTGTGTGTATGTGTAGGCCCTATATGTACTGTACATTGTGTGCCGGTTTGTTAGCGTCTGCATGTTAGTGATTGCCCACATTGTGTACGTATGAGTAGCCTATGAATAAAGGCCCCTGGTGTGTTGTGTCTGCATGTTAGCATTGTGTATGAGTAGCCTATAAATAAAGGCCCCTGGTGTGTTAGCATCTGCATGTTAGCGTTTGCCCATGTTGTGTACGTATCAGTGTTAATTTCGTCAACCATGACTATGACTAAAATATTTCGTCAATGCCCTTTTTTGATTTTCGTCATTTAGACTAAGACTAAGACTAAATTGGGAAGGCAATGACTAAAATATGACTAAGACTAAAATAGATTTTCGTCATTGTGACTAAGACTAAGACTAAATTTTAAAAAGCTGATGAAATTAACACTGGTATTAGATAAAATAGAGAAAAAGAGAACCAGTGTGTGAAGAAGTTTTATTCTGTACAATGTGATATATGTTAAAAAGAGAAACAGTGTGTGGAGAAGTTCTATTATGTACAGTGTTGACTAAAATGACGAAAATGACTAAAAATTGACTAAGACTAAAATTGATTTTCGTCATTTAGACTAAGACTAAGACTAAATTGGGAAGGCAATGACTAAAATAAGACTAAGACTAAAATAGATTTTCGTCATTGTGACTAAGACTAAGACTAAATCAAAAAAAGCTGACAAAATTAACACTGGTACGTATGAGTTAGTAGCTGATGAATAAAGGCCCATGGTGTGTTGTGTCTGCATGTTAGCGTTTGCCATGTTGTGTATATATGTAAGAGTAGCCTACGAATAAAGGCCCCTGGTGTTTGCCCATGTTGTGTACGTTTGAGTAGCTGAAGAATAGCGGTGTTTGTGTCTGCATGTTAGCGTTTGCCCATGTTGTGTACGTATGTAAGAGTAGCTGATGAATAAAGGCCTCTGGTGTGTTTGTGTCTGCATGTTAGCGTTTGCCCATGTTGTGGTGTTTTGTGTCTGCATGTTAGCGTTTGCCCATGTTGTGTACGTATGAGTTAGCGGTAGCTGATGACTAGCGGCCCCTAGTTAGACGGAGGGAGCTGCCTTATTCATCAGCCCTGTCTGGGCCCTTAGCGTTTTGTTGGCAGAAGAGCTGCTGGCAGCCCGACTGGCGTGAGTGTGAGTTTGTGAGAGTATGTATGTATGAGTAGCCTATGAATAAAGGCCAGTGGTGTGTTGTGTCTGCATGTTAGCATTTGTCCATGTTGTGTACGTATGTATGAGTAGCCTACGAATAAAGGCCCCTGGTGTTTGCCCATGTTGTGTACGTATGAGTAGCTGATGAATAGCGGCCCCTGGTTAGACGGTGTGCCTGTGTGTTAGCGTCTGCATGTTAGCGATTGCCCACATTGTGTACGTATGAGTAGCTGATGAATAAAGGCTCCTGGTATTTGTGTCTGCATGTTAGCGTTTGCCCATGTTGTGTACGTGTGAGGAGCTGATGAATAAAGGCCCCTGGTGTGTTTGTATCTGCATGTTAGCGTTTGCCCACGTTGTGGTGTTTGTATCTGCATGTTAGCGTTTGCCAACGTTGTGGTGTTTGTATCTGCATGTTAGCGTTTGCCCATGTTGTGGTGTTTGTGTCTGCATGTTAGAGTTTGCCCATGCTGTGGTGTTTTGTGTCTGCATATTAGCGTTTGCCCACGTTGTGTACGTATGAGTAGCGGTAGCTGATGAATAGCGGCCCCTGGTTAGAGGGAGCTGTCTTATATTCATCAGCCCTGTCGTCTGGGCCCTTAAAGTTTTGTTGGCAGAAGAGCTACTGGCAGCCCGACTGGCGAGAGTGTGAGTTTGTGAGAGTATGTATGTATGAGTAGCCTATGAATAAAGGCCAGTGGTGTGTTGTGTCTGCATGTTAGCATTTGTCCATGTTGTGTACGTATGTATGAGTAGCTGATGAATAAAGGCCCCTGGTCAGACGGTTAGGTGCCTTATTCATCAGCCATGTCTGTCTGGGCCCTCAGCGTTGGCAAGGGAGCTGCTGGCAGCCCGACTGGCGAGAGTGTGAGTTTGTGAGAGGAGCCGTGAGGGCTGGCTGGCAAGGCTGGCTGGCGTGTGGGGACTAGACGTCTGGGGGAGGAGAGTGGGAAGAAGGGAAGAGAAGAGAAGAAGGGAAGAGAAGAGAAGAGGGGGAACGTGTGCTTGTGTTTATTGGGGACACAGCACAGGGCCAGGTGGCTCGAAGCACAGCACAGGAAGGCTGAGAGGAGGAGGAGAGAGACGGAGGGGGAGGAGGAGTAGGAGGAGGGGGATGAGGAGGAGGAGGAAGAGCACGCTAAAAAAGCCAACCCAACTAGGGCAGGTGGCACAGATAGACTAACACAGGGAGGAAAGACAGGCAGGCGGCAGCAAACTAGACTCAGAAAGGAAGAGATAGATAGCAGAGAGTAGAGACAAGAGTATGAGAGAGAGAGAGAGAGAGAGAGAGAGAGAGAGAGAGAGAGAGAGAGAGAGAGAGAGAGAGAGAGAGAGAGAGAGAGAGAGAGATAGATAGATAGATAGATAGATAGATAGATAGATAGATAGATAGATAGATAGATAGATAGATAGATAGATAGATAGATAGATAGATAGATAGATCGATAACTAGAGAGTGACAGAGTGTGTGTGTGTATGTGTGTTAGAGAGAGAAAGAGAGAGAGAGAGACAGATAGATAGAGAGAGAGAGAGAGAGAGAGAGAGAGAGAGAGTTAGAGAGAGAGAGTGCAAGAGAGATAGAGAGAAAGAGCGAGAGAGAGAGAGAGAGAGAGAGAGAGAGAGAGAGAGTTAGAGAGAGAGAGAGAGAGCACAAGACCGAGAGAGAGAGAGAGAGCAAGAGTGTGAGAGAAAGAGAGAGAGAGAGAGAGCAAGAAAGAGAGAGAGAGTGTGTGTGTGTGTGTGTGTGTGTGTGAGAGAGACAGAGATAGAGAGAGGTAGAGGTAGAGGTAGAGGTAGAGAGGTATATATATTCCTGTCCTCCTTCCTGACCTGCTGTCCATCCTCTCCTCCTCCACTGTGGTGTCTGCAGCTCTATGTAGAAGCTGCACTGTTTATTATACTCCTCTCGGTCAAGCACCCGCACATTTAGCACCTTCCTGCAGACAAGACAAGACAACAGCGGAGGGGTTGGAAACATGCATGAAACTCACACACACACACAGGGCTGGATCTGCCATAGCGGGCATTTTGCAGTGGGCCCCCGCACCCTC
>NC_085880.1:37643405-37648405 GCF_034702125.1 Engraulis encrasicolus | reverse complement strand
CAATACCGTTTTAGCACCATGGCATGAAAGCTGTGTGATAGGCTACGGGAACAAATGGCTTTGGTTGTGTACGCAAGAGGGTTTTATATGTGTTTGTGGTGAGTGATGTGTGTGTTTGTTCGTGTGTGTGTGTTTGCACATGTGTTTGCGTGTGTGTGTGGGTGTGTGTGTGTGTGTGTGTGTGTGTGTGTGTGTGTGTGTGTGTGTGTGTGTGTGTGTGTGTGTGTGTGTGTGTGTGTGTGTGTGTGTGTGTGTGTGTGTGTGTGTGTGTGTGTGTGTGTGTGTGTGTGTGTGTGTGTGTGTGTGTGTGTGTGTGTGTGTGTGTGTGTGAACACCTGTAGCCCCGAGGTGAGGAGAGGTTCACCAGGACATTTGATTATATGGCTACACAGATGTGCCAAACACAGACACACACACAGACACACAGACACACAGAGACACACACACACACACACACACACACACACACACACACACACACACACACACACACACACACACACACACACACACACACACACACACACGCATGCACGGACATGCACACAACACATGAACATGTGCACTGCACACACACACACACAGACACACGCGCACGTACGCACATTCACTAGTTTTTGTAAACACAGTTCATACCAAGGCAACCACGCATACAAACAGTCAAATGTGCACAGAATTAGACACACAAAATAGACAGTACCCCCCCCCACACACACACACACACACACACACACACACACACACACACACACACACACACACATAAACACACACGCAGCAGCAGTAGCAGTAGCAGTGTTGTGCACTGCTCTCCAGTCTGGAGTATGCTAGCTCGCTCCCAGGGAAGGTGTTTGGTGCTCTGATTGAGCAAGCTGTTTAACAGTGACTGACTAATTGATGTCTCTTTTCTCCTTTATCTCTATGTCTCTGTCTGTCTGTCTGTCTGTCTGTCTCTCTCTCTCTCTCTCTCTCTCTCTCTCTCTCTCTCTCTCTCCCTCTCTCTCTCTCTCTCTTTACATTTCTTTCTTTCACTTGCGCTCCTCTCTGTGGGTCGACACAGCCTTTGTAGCTGGCAAATCTGCCGCTTTGTGAAGGCTGTCAGAGACTTAATTGAACCGTGCGGAGATGAACAATGACTAGGGAAGTGTTTATACGTGTGAAAGGAGAAGAAGGAGGGAGGGAGTGAGAGAGAGAGAGGGAGAGAGTGAGAGAAAGAGAGAGGGACACATTGGAACATCTCAGAAGAGAGGAGAGGAAGTGGTAGAGCAGGAGGAGGAGGTGAAAGAAGAGGAGGAAGAGGAGAGGAAGAGGAAGAAGAGGAGGAGAAGGAGGAGGTGGAGGAGGAGGAGGAGGAGAAGGAGAGATCCTGGAGACGTGTGGAGCGCGCGCTCGCCGAGGCAATTAGTGGTGTGACACACGAGGGCGATATGGCCGCGGATCAAAAACGAAGGAGGGCTGTCAATCAAGCAGATTGGCAGGGGAGAACAACAAAAGGCACATAGGAGAGGATGCAACAGAACAGAGACATGGACATGTAACAGGGCTGGCACAGTCAGCCAGCTGGCCAGTCAGTGCTCATGAGTAAGAGAGAGAGAGAGAGAGAGAGAGAGAGAGAGAGAGAGAGAGAGATGAACAGAAGAACAGATAAACTGGCGACAGCAAGAACAGAAAGAAAAATGGATAGAAATAGCAAAGCAATAGAGAGAAAGCGAGAGACAGAGAAAAATGGAGAGAAATGGAGAGAGTGAGAAAGAGAGAGAGAAAGAGAAAGAGAAAGAGAAAGAGAAAGAGAAAGAGAAAGAGAAAGAGAAAGAGAAAGAGAAAGAGAAAGAGAAAGAGAAAGAGATAGGGATGGATTAGTTAACTGGTGGTACAACTTAGTACCACAAAAAAGATGAATAATTACTAAGAGCAAGTGCAATGGATGCCGACTAGCAGAGCTTGCTGTAGAATGATAGTAAACCTCTCTTCCGAAGCCTCATACAGTATCGTAGCGTTGAGGTATAGGTCCAGACCGATCGTGCTGTGCCTCCAATGCCCAAACTGGAGCGTTGACTGGTCGTGGGTTCGAACCCAGAGTGGTTACAGTCCACAGACCTACACTATGCCGTGTGCAAAACGGTTTCCAATCGACAAACAAACCCGCATGGCGGCGTAGAGAGAGTGACTAGAAAGGCCACAGAAAATGAGTTATACGGTCAAGTAGTATAAGGGGATATTCAGCCTACAAAACACAAGATAGTTTTCTAATATTCTTTCAATCAAACTTAAATTACAATTCCATGCTACTGTACCGTATGTAGCATGCAGAGAGTGTGTGTGTGAAAGACAGACACAGAGATGGAGAAAGACGGAGAAATAGCGATATGCACTGAGAGGAATATCCAGAAGGACGGATAAAGGTGAGTGGGCTGCGTGTAGCTTCGGAGGCGTCAGCAGTGGCTTGTAGCGCTGTCGCAGCAGGTGATGCACTACTAGCGCTTATCGGCGGCCATGACAGTCAGTCCACTTCCCTATGACGCACAGCACGCACACAGACACAGACACAGGCACAGGCACACACACACACACACACACACACACACACACACACACACACACACACACACACACACACACACACACACACACACACACACACACACACATGCACACACGCACGCACGCACACACACACGCCTGCTTCACTCAGCATGTCAGCTTATTAACCTGCTATCTAATGCTATCTGCCACCACCTGCATGTACTCGGTGTCAGGACACTGTCATGCTACACACACACACACACACACACACACACACACACACACGCACGCACACACACACACACACACACACAGACACAGGCACACACACACACACACACACACACACACACACACACACACACACACACACACACAGTCGATTATAGAGTATATACTCAGGGCAGAATTAACGCAGAGGGTAGATATGGCTGCAGCCTAGGGGCCCCCACCTGCCAGGGGCCTCACAGGCTAGATATGGCTGCAGCCTAGGGCCCCCACCTGCCAGGGGCCCCCACAGGCTAGATATGGCTGCAGCCTAGGGCCCCCACCTGCCAGGGCCCCTCACAGGCTACATATGGCTGCAGCCTAGGGCCACTACCTGCCAGGGGCCCCCTCAGGCTAGATATGGCTGCAACCTTGGCTTGCAACCCCACCAGCCAGGGGGCCCCCTGATTGGCCAAAGGTGAAAAAATTGTGACGAGATGCAATATTGAAAATAATTGTGTTGTGTTGAGTACAGTTGTTAGACATGCTATCCCTAATTCCTACGTAGCTCTTTATTACGACACCGTCTATGTGCATTTGGGGACAGCCATGGCTCAATGGTTAGAGTGCTGGCCTTTAGATCAGAGGGTTGCAGGTTCAAATCCCATCCTTACCAGCACCTTCATCCATGGCTGAAGTGCCCTTGAGCAAGGCACCTAACCCCACATTGCTCCAGGGACTGTAACCAATACCCTGTACCTAAATAACTGTGAGTCGATTTGGATATGAAAACAAAAAAAACGTCAGCTAAATGTAATGTAATTCGTCACAAAATGTACCCTCCGAGGGGGCCCTCACAGGTAACCTCTAGCCTAGGGGCCCTAAGCCATCCTAATCCGGCCCTGTATACCTGTATATACAGCTCCACAATGGCAATTAGTATGGCTGGAGGCTAGATATGACATTCAACTGCTACCATCATGTGTTCATGTCACAGTGAAGAGACATAACAGGGGAGACAGACCAGCTTACAGGGATAAGGTTACAGATGGTGTGTGGGTGTGGGTGCTGCTACTGCTATATATATGTGTGTGTGTGTGTGTGTGTGTGTGTGTGGCACTGAGGGAGGATCAGGGTCTGACAGAGTGAGATGAAAGAAGTTAATTCGTTTGTGGGTTCTCTGTGTGAGTCTGCGTGTGTGTGTGTGTGTGTGTTTCATAAATGGTGCTTTAGAGAGAGGACGGCCCCAAATCGTTAGGTCAGGCTGCTGATGCTGCGCCCTGTCTGATAAGGCGGCCTCCATGTCTCCTGGCACGCAACCCCCCCTCACACACACACACAAACACACACACACACACACGTCCGTCCTGGCACTCAGCATGCATTACTGCCTCCGGCGATAACAGCCATTCCGGCTCAGTTTCACTGGCCGGCATTACTAACCTCCATCATAAGGGTGAAACTGCACCACCAGACCAGAGCCAGAGCACGCCAGCCCACCAGCAGGGTTGGACTGGGGCAAAAAAGGGGGTGCACTTCTCAAAACAATAGCTGCTATCTATGTTAGCTACTTTGTTGTTTGCAATGCAATTTCCCATTGACAACTACCCAAGTTGCTAACTGGCTAACAACTACGCTTTCGAGAAACGCTCCCCAGCCTGGGCATTGGAGTCGCCAGACATTGAGAGAGTCAATGAAGAGTCAGTCAAGTGACAACATTTTTAGTCATCCATTACGAGCTATTTTGACCACAAACAGCCCAAAAATGAATGTGTTAAATGTGACTCAAAGAGGTCTGCTGTAGCGACATGAGCGACCGACTGATACTACTACCAGAGAGAGTAGAGAGAGAGAGGTTCCATTTGCCCATTGTTTCCGGGTTCTATTATTGCAAGGGGGAGGGGGGGAAATCCCCCTTTAGGCAGACCTAGGCAGACCTAAGGACTGTTCTATTCAATGCTAGGAGCATTATGACACGCCCCTTTAGGCAGACAGGAACCTGGTCATGTTAGGTGCCCATAGCAACCTATTATGTTGGCATATCTCTATACTTAAAGAATCTCTGCTACTACACAGAGGGGAGGTCCAGGCTGAAAATCATCAACAATCCACCGGGCAAATGCCTTGTATGCCCTATGGCCAATCCAGACCAATCCATGGGTGGGGAGGGCTCATAATTCGCAGTACATACGTACGGAAGCTGCTCACCCCGAGACAAATCCTTTGCCGTGGCTAGGTGGTTAGAGCACTGGGTTGGCAACCCAAAGGTT
>NC_085880.1:37635905-37638405 GCF_034702125.1 Engraulis encrasicolus | reverse complement strand
CCCAACCCCCAAGCCCCAACCAATCACTTTCCACCCAGGGAATTGGAGAAGGAAATATGCCATTGACCTGACCGATCAGCATGTCACCACTACTGCATAAGCAACGGGTTTGGATTTGATTGCACGATACAGTGGTCTGTGGTTTATTAGCAGGTAGCTCCACAACCCCCCATCCCACAATATGGTAGACGGTGGATTTAAGATATAACAAGACTGTGCATATAATACTTTGCATTTATTTTGTATTTTACCTTTATTTAAACCCTGGGAATATCCCACTCATGTGCAATTTTATTACTTAATGCATTAATGAATTATTACTGAACTTAAGTCCATGAATCAATGTTATCATAAATTATATGATGAATTTTTGACAAGCTTTTTTTTTACCATGCATAAGAACAGAGCATGATTATACACTGATTGAAAGAAACCCTGGGCAGGACTATGAAAGCCACTGGACATAGTAGCCTATACCTCAAAAATATAATTTCATTTCTTTGCTGCTGCCATACTTTCATGCACACTACTACCTTCCATCTAGGCCTATATATAAAGTGTTTATTGGCAAAACGGTGTATCTCCATTTTATAGAATGTTGGGAAATTGACCTTTTGTATTGGGCATTCCATTGCATTGCATTGCAAAATGCATTTTATATAGGTTGAAAAAATATGTTCTCAAGATATTTGAATGGCAAGAATTCACATATAGATCACTGGACTTCTAAACAGTAATTTCCAATAATAAAATCCGGAAGTCAAAAATAGAGGATAGACCGTTTTGCAAATAAACTCTTAACCTATACTATATTCCATCTATATCGCACAATTTTTAAACCTTCCTATTACTGCCCGGTGTTGTTTCTTATGTTGTATTGTTGTTGTGTTGGTGTTGGTGTGCTCTTGGGTGCAGGGCTGGGCTGGGCCATATATTGTGTGCTGCATTATGCTCAAGGGTGAATGGTGACAGTAGACTGTATGTGATGGGCCAGGTGCTGATTTGTGACCCCTGTGTGGGTTATCTGTGTGTGTGTGTGTGTGTGTGTGTGTGTGTGTGTGTGTGTGTGTGTGTGTGTGTGTGTGTGTGTGTGTGTGTGTGCATGTGTGTGTGCGTGTGTGTGCATGTATGTGTATGTGTGTGTGTGTGTCTGTGTCTGTGTCTGTGTCTGCGTGTGTGCGTGCGTGCGTGTGCGTGCACGCGCATGCGTGCGTGCGTGCGTGTGTGTCTGTGTGTGTGTGTGCGTGCGTTCGTGCGTGCGTGCGTGCGTGTGTGTGTGCGTGTGGATGTGTGATTTGTGACTCGTTGGGCTTCCGTTGTTTTGCCGCAACAGCAGCAGTCAGTGGTTAGCAGCAGTAGCAGCAGTGGACGGGCCCAGGACAAAGTCATCCTAAAAGGCCCCCATATAATGAAATGGGGACCCAATTCTGGACCCCCTCTCTCTTCCTTGGGCCTAGGACAACATACCCAATTTGTCCATCGCTCCCGTGTCGGTGACGCAGGTAGCAGCACAGTAAAAATGGGGGACTGGAGACGTGAGTGAGTGTCACATCAATCAAGTGTTTTGTTTTCTCTGGTGAGAACCCTAGTCATGGCTGCCTGTCTGTCTCTTTTGTGCCTTTTGGCGCCGCCCTTTCGCCATAGCAACTGCCAAGCCAGCCAATGGACGGACAGATGGACGGCTCTTGGTGGTGGCTGCCTGCCTGCCTGAGAGCAAACGGGGAAAACCACTCCATCAGTCTCTGTAATGGGAAAATTTCAATTCCCGAAATTAACAGCTTTTTTTTTTAAAAAGGAGATTTTTTTTTCCAGGGCCAACACATACATCATATTCCCTCTGCCAAGATCTGCTCATTAAAGATTACAGTCGAAATTATTATGGTAGAGTGAGCAAATGGAGAAAGACTGAATGTATGTGCAGCATGCTCAGAAACACACACACACACGCACACACACACACACACACACACACACACACACACACACACACACACACACACACACACACACGCACGCACGCATGAACGCACGCACGCACGCACCTACGCACGCACGCACGCACGCACGCATCAACGCACGCACGCAGGCACGCACACACGCACGCATCAACGCACGCCCGCACGCACGCACACTTACACACACACACGCTCGCATGCACATGCAGATAAGCACCCAAGGACGTTGAACAATTAAACAGACACTTAAAGCCCCTTGAGCATCTCTCATACACAATGCTCTAACACACACTGACCCAAAAGAGGTGAACGCACAAACGTGTACATACACTTGCAGACACAGACACAGACACAGACACAGACACACAGACACAGACACACACACACACGCACGCACGCGCCCATGCGCGCGCACGCACGCACACACACACACACACACACACACACACACACACACACACACACACACACACACACACACACACACACA
This sequence comes from Engraulis encrasicolus, assembly GCF_034702125.1. Lineage (NCBI taxonomy): Eukaryota > Metazoa > Chordata > Actinopteri > Clupeiformes > Engraulidae > Engraulis > Engraulis encrasicolus. Next base: position 37,635,960 of record NC_085880.1, on the reverse strand, counting down.
CAGCAGAGCACAGCAGGGCCCATTTTAAATTCATGAGAAGGATTTCATACTGCAA
>NC_085880.1:37590905-37593405 GCF_034702125.1 Engraulis encrasicolus | reverse complement strand
CGAGGGCTGATGTGGGCTAACCAAAGGCTACCAAGGGCTACCCGAGGGCTGATGTGGGCTAACCAAAGGCTACCAAGGGCTACCTGAGGGCTACTTTTTTAAAATTCAAAATCATCTACTGATGTCTTGACATCATTCTGAATCTGAATGATAATTCGCTTATATAGAGTTATAAGGAAATATTCTTATCGGTTATGAAGAAATACCTGTAAAGAAATACGTTAACTTTGACCAAAATGTTGTTGGAGTCACTATTTATTAACATCCTTGGTGGGCACCCCAGAAGCTCCTGGAGGGCTACCCGGCACAGTTTCATGTAAAGGCTTTGATACATCAGGATGTTAATCACTAGGCCTGTGTGGACCTGTATGCCTACCCATGCCACTGTCAATCAGGCTAACTTAGGCAGCATGCTCCTTCTTACTTGACAGGCTATTTAAGCAATAATAGTAACCCATGTGTTTGCGGCAGGGTCCACATTTTTCTTCTGCTGACCCTATTTTATGATTTCCGGCTATGCCCGTGTCCCTTCTTTGATGTGCTAAGGAGGAGGGAACAGGGAAGAACGAGACTCTGGGCTATCAGTTTCTCTTGATCCGTTCGTGTGAATCATGAAAAGACATTCATTTGGTGAAGAGTAAAGCTGAGAATAGTGCCATTGGGAGGGACGGCAAAGACAGAGCACAGAAATGGAGGAAGATTTAAAAAAAAAAAATCAAACCCTGCTGCTGACACAGATGGAACCGGCGGCGGAGAAGAGAGGAGGAAGGTTCCTGGGCACTTCATTGCAATTACAGCACATTACTGATAGTAATCAGGGGGTTCATCGGGGTAATGTAACAGGGACTACAGCCTGCCTCGTTAATCAAACCAATAAAGATTAATGAGTCTCGCCTAACGGACTAGAGGGGTCAGGTATGGAGGATGGGGGATGGGGGATGGGGATGAGAGGTGGAGAGGTCTTGCTAACGGACTAAAGGGGATGGGGATGGGGGATGGAGGGAGGGGATGGAGATGAGAGAAGGAGGATGGGTGGAGGTGGAGGTGGAGGAGCGAGGAGGTGAGGAGGTCTTGCCTAATGGACAGGAAGCGTGTTGAGGAGGATGGTCCAGGTAATGATAGTGGGAGTAATGGGGGAGGTGGAGGAGCTGGAGGTTGTCCTGCCTTACAGAGTAGAGGAGAGGAGAGGAGAGGGTAGGAGAGGAGAGGAGAGGAGAGGAGAGGGTAGGAGAGGAGAGGAGAGAAGTGGAGAGGAGAGGAGAGGAGAGGAGAGGAGAGGAGAAGGGGGGAGGAGGGGAGAAGGGGAATGGCGATGAGAGGTGGAGGTGGGGATGGGGGTGGAGGTGGGGGTGCAAGGAGGTAAGGAGGTCTTGCCCAATGGACAGGAAGCGTGTTGAGGAGGATGGTCCAGGTAATGATAGTGGGAGTGTATTCTGCAAGGAGTTTACTGTATATTTATTGAGCAGGAGATGGGTGTAATGGTGGATGTTGAGGAAGTGATGGCATTGATGGGGATGACAGTGATGGTGGAGGTAGTGATGGAGGTGAAGGTGATGGAGGTAGAGGTGGAGGTGGGGATGGAGATGGAGGTAGTGATGGTGGGGATGGGGGAAGTGATGTTGGGGATGGAGGTGGTGGAGGGGATGGAGGAGGTGGAGGGGATGGGGGTGGTGTAGGAGGTGGAGGTGGAGTTGGTGATGGTGGTGGAGGAGGTGGAGGTGGTGGTGGAGGTGGAGGAGGTGGAGGTGGTGGAGGTGGTCGTGGTCGTGGTGGTAGTGATGGTGGTGGGTTCACATTGGTCATTAATGACGCACAGGAGACCGGTAGACAGAGGACAGGGGCTGTCTTGTCTGCACTAATGAAATCTGGTGTGTGTGTGTGTGTGTGTGTGTGTGTGTGTGTGTGTGTGTGTGTGTGTGTGTGTGTGTGTGTGTGTGTGTGTGTGTGTGTGTGTGTGTGTGTGTGTGTGTGTGTGTGTGCCGAGCAGGTGGACCAGTCATCCAGCTAGCCTGCGTACCAGAGTGCCTGGAGCTCATCTCTCTCCTCCAGTGGTGGATCTGTGCGTGTGTGTGTGTGTTGTCGCGTGTGTGTGTGTGTGTGTGCGCCAACGCGTGCATGTGTGTGTGTGTGAAGTGAATGCGTGCATGTGTACACGTGTGTCAATGTGCATGTGTGTGTGTGTGCTTGCGTGCGTTCCTGTGTGTGTGTCAGGGGAGAGGCTTTGGTCATGTGGTTGTGTGAGGATAGTGACAACGCCATGAGCTCAGGCCTATCGGGACACATGAATGCTAATTAAGGAGATAGGCCTAGATGATGTCGATGAGCTACCACCATGAGCCTATAACCTCCAGGACAAACAGAGGAGACCTACACTATCTGCTCTGCTATTCCCAAGGGGTACGCAGCACAAGGGCAGATAGCGCCGGAGAGGAAGAAAAGAACGGGAAAGCTGTCTGCTGCTCCCAAGGGGTATTCTCGTGGGGCGAAGCAGCACATTTTG